>NC_084571.2:30442500-30515000 GCF_033978685.3 Nerophis lumbriciformis | reverse complement strand
AACAAAAGGGAAAGTTTGTAAAAGTTAACGTTTCTGTGCTTAAATTGCTGCGGTTCACGATCCCGCTGACGATTTCAATAAACGCGTTTAGCGACTCTGACGATGCATCGTTAGTCGCCGCCAAATCACCCCAGGGGGCTCCTCTGAAGACGTAACCCACATTTTGCTCTATTTTCCACCCTTATGCCAAATGGAAGGTCTTGCTAAAAAAAAAAAAAAAAAAGTGTCAAAATAAGAGCCTTCTTGCCTGGAAAGCCCCTCATGTAATTCCTTCTTGCCCGCATGGCTTCCCAGGCCTTTTTGTCTCCTCCTCGCCGAGGCGGAGTGACAAGACAACTTTAAAGTCGGGTTACGCTCGCTCTTTCCGCAGGATTACGGCGGAGTCCCAGCGGTTTGAAACAGTCACACTCTGCCACTCAAAGCCCAGACGCTTTTTGGTTTGGCGGCGTTTATTAAAGGAGCGCCACTGGTGACAAGTCAAGCATTTTTTTTCTTTTTTTTTTCTGGCCGAGATAGAATGAGGGCTGCAGAGAAGGCAACGGGGCTCGTTTCTGCAGAATACAATCCCAAATATGTCACAGGGGGAGGATCAGCAAGCAGCTCAGAGAAGCAACCTGAAGGATGCAATTAGAGAGTGAATATTTTTTCCTTCAATGGCGATTGGGAACTTTTATCAATTAAGAAATGCAAAAAAAAAAAAAAAAAAGATTAACGTGAAAAAGAAGGTGATCGACATTGCTTTGCTTTCAAAAATTTGAAAATCATTTTTTACCTTGAAAAAAAAATTTTACCTTGAAAATTGTTTTGTACCTTGAAAATCATTTTTTACCTTGAAAAAAAAATTTTACCTTGAAAAAAAAATTTTACCTTGAAAATTTTTTTGTACCTTGAAAATCATTTTTTACCTTGAAAAAAAAATTTTACCTTGAAAAAAAAATGTTACCTTGAAAATTTTTTTGTACCTTGAAAATCATTTTTTACCTTGAAAAAAAAATTTTACCTTGAAAAAAAATTTTACCTTGAAAATTTTTTTGGACCTTGAAAATCATTTTTTACCTTGAAAAAAAAATGTTACCTTGAAAATTTTTTTGTACCTTGAAAATCATTTTTTTACCTTGAAAAAAAAAATTTACCTTGAAAAAGAAATTTTACCTTGAAATTTTTTTTGTACCTTGAAAATAATTTTTTACCTTGAAAAAAAATTTTTACCCTGAAAAAAACATTTTACCTTGAAAATTTTTTTGTACCTTGAAAATCATTTTTTACCTTGAAAAAAACATTTTACTTTGAAAAAAAAATTTTACCTTGAAAATTTTTTTGTACCTTGAAAATCATTTTTTACCTTGAAAAAAAAATTTTACCTTGAAAAAAAAATTTTACCTTGAAAAATTTTTTGTACCTTGAAAAGCATTTTTTACCTTGAAAAAAAAATGTTACCTTGAAAATTTTTTTGTACCTTGAAAATCATTTTTTACCTTGAAAAAAAAATCTTACCTTGAAAAAAAATTTTACCTTGAAAATTTTTTTGTACCTTGAAAATCATTTTTTACCTTGAAAAACATTTTTTACCTTGAAAAAAAAAAGTTCAAGGTAAAAAATTTTTTTCAAGGTAAAATTTTACTACCGACCACGCAGTCTGATAGTTTATATATCAATGATGAAATCTTAACATTGCAACACATACCAATAGTTTACCAAAGTGCAATTTAAATTTTGCGCGAAATATCCTGCTAAAAACGTCTCTGCACGTAACGTCACGGGTTGTAGAGGACATTTTGGGACAGCATGGTGGCCAGCTATTAAGTCGTCTGTTTTCATCGCAAAATCCCACAGTATTCTGGACATCTGTGTTGGAGAATCTTTTGCAATTTGTTCAATGAACAATGGAGACAGCAAAGAAGAAAGCTGTAGGTGGGAAGCGGTGTATTGCGGCCGGATGCAGCAACACAAACACAGCCGGTGTTTCATTGTTTACATTCCCAAAAGATGACAGTCAAGCTTTACCATTGGCCTGTGGAGAACTGGGACAACAGAGACTCTTACCAGGAGGACTTTGAGTTGGATGCGCAGACGCGGTACCGTGAGTACGCATGCAGCTGCGGCTTCCAAACATTTGATCACTTGCCCGTACGTGCGTGCCGCTATGTGCATGTCACGTACGTAACTTTGGGGACTTTGGGGAAATATATGTGCTGTATGAACTTTGGGGAGGTGAACGGTACTTTGGGCTGTGGGATTGAGTGTGTTGTGCAGGTGTTTGAGTTGTATTGGCGGGTTATATGGACGGGAGGGGGGAGGTGTTTGTTATGCGGGATTAATTTGTGGCATATTAATTTTAAGCCTGGTTGTGTTGTGGCTAATAGAGTATATATATGTCTTGTGTTTATTTACTGTTTTAGTCATTCCCAGCTGAATATCAGGTCCCACCCGCCTCTCACAGCATCTTCCCTATCTGAATCGCTCCCACTGCCCTCTAGTCCTTCACTCTCACTTTCCTCATCCACAAATCTTTCATCCTCGCTCAAATTAATGGGGAAATCGTCGCTTTCTCGGTCCGAATCGCTCTCGCTGCTGGTGGCCATGATTGTAAACAATGTGCAGATGTGAAGAGCTCCACAACCTGTGACGTCACGCGCATATCGTCTGCTACTTCCGGTACAGGCAAGGCTTTTTTATCAACGACCAAAAGTTGCGAACTTTATCGTCAATGTTCTCTACTAAATCCTTTCAGCAAAAATATGGCAATATCGCGAAATGATCAAGTATGACACATAGAATGGACCTGCTATCCCCGTTTAAATAAGAAAATCGCATTTTAGTAGGCCTTTAATGTCGATTAAAAAGCACTATTTAGTTTAAATCCTCTAGCAGCTAATTATTATTATCACATATTACTATTAATATTAGCTAAGGGGAGAGACTGACAAGTGTCTAGCAGTTAATTATGTATGTCCGTACACAATGTGGAGCTAATATTAATAGTAATATATACCGTATTTTCCGGACCATAGGGCGCACCGGAATATGAGGCGCACTGCCAATGAGCGGGTCTATTCAGGTCTATTTTCATACAGAAGGCTTACCGGATTATAAGGCGCATTAAAGGGGTTGTATTATTATTAGAGGTGTCCGATAATGGCTTTTTTGCCGATATCCGATATTGCGATATTGTCCAACTCTTACAAACCCCGTTTCCATATGAGTTGGGAAATTGTGTTAGATGTAAATATAAACGGACTACAATGATTTGCAAATCCTTTTCAACCCATATTCAATTGAATGCACTACAAAGACAAGATATTTGATGTTCAAACTCATAAACTTTTTTTTTTTTTGCAAATAATAATTAACTTAGAATTTCATGGCTGCAACACGTGCCAAAGTAGTTGGGAAAGGGCATGTTCACCACTGTGTTTCATCACCTTTTCTTTTAACAACACTCAATAAACGATTGAGAACTGAGGAAACTAATTGTTGAAGCTTTGACAGTGGAATTCTTTCCCATTCTTGTTTTATGTAGAGCTTCAGTCGTTCAACAGCCCGGGGTCTCCGCTGTCGTATTTTACGCTTCGTATTGCGCCATGGGAGACAGGTCTGGACTGCAGACGGGCCAGGAAAGTACCCGCACTCTTTTTTTTTACGAAGCTACGATGTTGTAACACGTGCTGAATGTGGCTTGGCATTGTCTTGCTGAAATAAGCAGGGGCGTCCATGAAAAAGACGGCGCTTAGATGGCAGCCTATGTTGTTCCAAAACCTCTATGTACCTTTCAGCATTAATGGTGCCTTCACAGATGTGTAAGTTACCCATGCCTTGGGCACTAAAGCACCCCCATACCATCACAAATGCTGGCTTTTGAACTTTGCGTCGATAACAGTCTTGATGGTTCGCTTCCCCTTTGATCCGGATGACACAATGTCGAATATTTCCAAAAACAATTTGAAATGTGGACTCGTCAGACCACAGAACACTTTTCCACTTTGCACGAGTCCATCTTAGATGATCTCGGGCCCAGAAAACCCGGCAGCGTTTCTGGATGTTGTTGATAAATGGCTTTCGCTTTGCATAGTAGAGCTTTAACTTGCACTTACAGATGTAGCGACCAACTGTATTTAGTGACAGTGGTTTTCTGAAGTGTTCCTGAGCCCATGTGGTGATATCCTTTAGAGATTGATATCGGTTTTTGATACAGTGCCGTCTGAGGGATCGAAGGTCAAGGTCATTCAATGTTGGTTTCCAGCCATGCCGCTTACGTGGAGTGATTTCTCCAGATTCTCTGAACCTTTTGATGATATTATGGACCGTAGATGTTGAAATCCCTAAATTTCTTGCAATTGCACTTTGAGAAACGTTGCTCTTAAACTGTTTGACTATTTGCTCACGCAGTTGTGGACAAAGGGGTGTACCTCGCCCCATCCTTTCTTGTGAAAGACTGAGCATTTTTTGGGAAGCTGTTTTTATACCCAATCATGGCACCCACCTGTTCCCAATTAGCCTGCACACCTGTGGGATGTTCCAAATAAGTGTTTGATGAGCATTCCTCAACTTTATCAGTATTTATTGCCAACTTTCCCAAATTCTTTGTCACGTGTTGCTGGCATTAAATTCTAAAGTTAATGATTATTTGCAACAAAAAATTTTTTTTATCAATTTGAACAACAAATATGTTGTCTTTGTAGCATAGTCAACTGAATATGGGTTGAAAAGGATTTGCAAATCATTGTATTCCGTTTATATTTACATCTAACACAATTTCCCAACTTATATGGAAACGGGATTTGTAATTATCGATTCCGATATCAGCCGATACCGATATATACAGTCGTGGAATGAACACATTATTATGCCTAATTTTGTTGTGATGCACACTGCCGATGAATGGTCTATTTACGATCTTTTTTCATATATGTTCCGGATTATAGTGTGCATTAAAGGAGTCATATTATCTATTTTCTAAATTTAAAACTATTCCTTGTGGTCTACATAACATGTAATGGTGGTTCTTTGGTCAAACTGTAGCATAGATTATGTTCTACAATTTTCAATGGAACATATAACATTTTGGTGTTAATTACTTGAGTCATATTGCAGTGTACATGTGTCTTTTATCTGTGACTGCCATCTACTGGTAACATTTACCATTTCACAATGTACCGAATAAAATCGCTTCGAGGTCGGTAAGCACAACCAGAATGATTCCGTACATTAGGCGCACCGGGTTAAAAGGCGCACTGTGGAGCTTTGAGAAATTTAAAGGAATTTAAGTGCGCCTTATAGTCCGAAAAATACGGTAACTTATTTCTTGAAATTATGCAAATGTATTATTGTGAAAATCTGCTTTTTTTTTTTCTTTGAAAAAAAAAAAAGTTTTAGTTTTAATATTGCCCCTTGAATTATATATTGTAAATAGATTCTAGATCTTTTTACGTTATATTACAACTTTTGGTGAAGTTCAAATATTTCTAACAAAATTGCAACTTTTGGTGAAGTTCAACTTTTTCTAGCAAAGTTGCAACTTTTTCCAAAATTTACAAAAAAGTCCTATAAAATTACATATTTTTTTGCGTAATAAACTGATTTTTTTTGAATAAAATCCATTTTTCAACCCCAATAAGATTGCAACTTTCTTCCTGTAAATAAGAACTGAATTGTTGTAATATTCCACCTTTTTTGTAATATAACCGTTTTCGCTTTACGAAAACAGTCATATTACAAATATACGGTTATAAGGCGCACTGTCGAGTTTTGAGAAAAGGAAAGGATTGAAAGGATTTTAAGTGCGCTTTATAGTCCGAAAAATACAGTAACTTATTTCTTGAAATTATACAAATTTATTATTGTGAAATTCTGCCTTTTTTTTTGTTTGAAAAAAAAAAATAGTTTTAGTTTAAATATTTACCCTTTAATTATATATTTTAACTTCATGTTTGTAAAATTTTGACTTTTTACTTTTTTAGTGAAGTTCAACTTTTTTCTTGCAAAATTGCAACATTTTCCAAAATTCCCCAAAAATCATTATTATTTTTTTTGCATAGTATGCTGATTTTATTAAGTAAAATCCAACTTTCCACCCCAATAAGATAGCAACTTTCTTCCAGTTAAATTAGAACTTAATTATTGTGATATTCCACCTTTTAATTACCATTTCACCATGTACCGATTAAAATAGCTTCGAGGTCGGTAAGCTCAACCAGAATGATTCCGTACATTAGGCGCACCGGGTTATAAGGCGCACTGTGGAGCTTTGAGAAAATGAAAAGATTTTAAGTGCGCCTTACAGTCCGAAAAATACGATAACTTATTTTTTGAAATCATACACATTTTTTATCGTGAAATCTGCCTTTTTTTCGTTGAAAAAAAAAGAGTTATAGTTTTAATATTGCCCCTTGAATTATATATTTTAACTAGATTTTTGTAAAATGTTGATTTTTTACGTTACATTACAAACATTTTTGTGAAGTTCAAAATTGCAACTTTTTCCAAAATTGACAAAGAATTCCTATAAAATTACATATTTTTTGCATAATATATTGATTTTATTTGAGTAAAATCCAACTTTCCACCCCAATAAGATTGGAACTTTCTTCCAGTTAAATTAGAACTTAATTATTGTAATATTCCACCTTTTTAAAAAATTCTATATATTGTATTTTCTGGACCATAGGGCGCACCGGATTATAAGGCGCACTGCCGATGAATGGTCTATTTTCGATCTTTTTTCATATATGTTCCGGATTATAGTGTGCATTAAAGGAGTCATATTTATTTAATTTTTCTAGCAAAATTGCAACTTTTTCCAAAATTGACACAAAATTCTTAAAAAATTATATCTTTTTGATTTTATTAAGTAAAATCCAACTTTCCACCCCAATAAAATAGCAACTTTCTTACAGTTAAATTATAACTTAATTATTGTAATATTCCACCTTTTTTGTAATATAACTGTTTTCGCTTTACGAAAACCGTTATATTACAAATATAAGGTTATAAGCCGCACTGTCGAGTTTTGAGAAAATGAAAGGATTTTAAGTGCGCCTTATAGTCCGAAAAATACAGTAACTTATTTCTTGAAATTATACAAATTTATTATTGTGAAATTCTGCTTTTTTTTTTCTTTGAAAAAAAAATAGTTTTAGTTTAAATATTGAATTATATATTTTAACTAGATTTTTGTAAAAATGTTGATTTTTTTAATTTTTTTTTAGTGAAGTTTAAAATTGCAACTTTTTCCAAAATTGACAGAGAATTCCTGTAAAATTACATATTTTTTTGCATAATATATTGATTTTATTTGGGTAAAATCCAACTTTCCACCCCAATAAGATTGGAACTTTCTTCCAGTTAAATTAGAACTTAATTATTATAATAGTCTACCTTTTTTATAATATGACTTTTTTCGCCTTACTTTACGTCAGTAATATTTTTACTTCTATATACTGTATTTTCCGGACCATAGGGCGCACCGGATTATAAGGCGCACTGCCGATGAATGGTCTATTTTTTTCAAATATGTTCCGGATTATAGTGTGCATTAAAGGAGTCATATTTATTTTTATTTTTATAGCAAAATTGCAACTTTTTCCAAAATTGACACAAAATTCCTATAAAATTATATATTTTTGATTTTATTAAGTAAAATCCAACTTTCCACCCCAATAAGATAGCAACTTTCTTCCAGTTAAATTAGCACTTAATTATTGTTATATTCCTGTAATATGACTTTTTTCGCTTTACATTAAGTCAGTAATATTTTGACTTCTACGTACCGTATTTTCCGGACCATAGGGTGCAACTTTTTCATTGCATCTGATTAGTTTAATCTCATAAAAACATAACTTTTTTGCTGTAATATTCCGACTACGACAGTATTTATTATGTAGTTACCTATATGCAAACAATAGGAACCACATTAGGAACAAAGGTGTTCCTCAGCACAGTCCACCTGAAGAACATAAAATGCGCTTTAAGAGTTCCCCTCAAACGTTCTCGCTTGTCATTTTTAGTGTTTATCTTTTTCTTCTCCCTCTCATTACGGAGCGCTGGGTGAGAATATAGATCCGTCCTGCGGCGATCCATCATAAGTGACAAGTACACACTGTAATCTATTTTAAACAGCGAGCTATGATGCTGATGATGCTTGGCAGAAGAGAGGATATTGTCTGCACCTTCACGGGCGTGGATATTGATCATCAATCTGCTTCCCCCTCACGGCCACGTCTTTGTTGTTATGCTCGTATGCTTATTGTGCTTCGCTTGTATTGGCACCTTCAGGACGGCTGGGAGAGGCTAAATTGAAACATGATGATGGAGACCTTTCTAATAAAGTTCACTTAGTGCATGACCGGCGGAGTGTGAACGCCACTCTGTGTGTGTGTGTGTGTGTGTGTGTGTGTGTGTGTGTGTGTGTGTGTGTGTGTGTATGTGTTCTTGTATTCATACCCTTCTTGAGACATCAACAAGGAAAAGTGGCTTCCATATGAGGAGGTGTGAACAAGTTAGGACATAAATCATGGTCCCAATACTGGAAAACCATTGCATCTAATAGAGAATGTCTCATTAGCACCCCCTTGTGGTGAAATCTATCACAATTAGGGTGGTCCCAAAAAGGAGTGATTTTTCAAATTGACTTTGTGTCAGTTTTAAAAGTGGTAACCCTCTGGTTACCATATGGAATAACAAGTTTGTGTAGAAATTCGAAGTGCTCCCCCTCTGGTCAACACACGAAATAACAAGTGTGTGTAAACATTTGAAGTGCTCCCCCGCTGGTCAACATATGAAATAACAAGTTTGTGTAGACATTTGAAGTGCTCCCACTCTGGTCAACATATGAAATAACAAGTGTGTGTAAGAAATGGAAATGCTCCCCCTTTGGCCAAAATCAATAAAAAAAAAAAAAATCCAAATAAATATGTATGTAGAGACATACTGTAATAAATTGAAGAAAATAATGAAGATTAAAAACCAATTACAAACAAAAAAATTATTAAATAAATCAACTGAAAACAGTCTTTTTTTCACAATGTGTCAACTTTTTTCTTATAAAATTGAGAACAATTTCTCATATTCGTTCTGTTTCTGTAATATCGCAATATTTTCTCGTAAAATTATAACTTTTACGTAAAATTATAACTTTTACGTAAAATTATAACTTTTACGTAAAATTATAACTTTTACGTAAAATTATAATTTTTTAATGCAAAATGGTGACATTTGTTGTATAAAATTCGGACTTGTATCACAATATTGCCAATTTTTTTGTTGTTCTTGTAAAACGGGTGACATTTTTTGAGTAAAATGATGACTTTTGTCATAATTTTGCAAAGTAAAATTCTGATTGTTATTACAACATTGCCAACATTTTGAATTTTCCTTTTAAAATTGTGACTTTTGTCGAGTAAAATTACGACTCTTTTCATAAAATTACCAAAATGTTAAGCTTTTCTTGTAAAATTGCGACTGTTCTTGAGTAAAATTACAACTTTTATCATATTATTGCACAAATGTTCAATTGTCTTGTAAAATGTTGACTTGCGCTGAGTAAAATTACCAGTTTTATTATAATACTGCCAAAATTCTAAGTTTTTCTTGTGAAATTGTGACCTTTTTCTTGTGAAATTCCAACTCATTTTTCACAACAAGCTTTTTTATATTTGCATAGTATGTATATATTATTAATGTTGTAAATACACTTCTTTATATATCTAGGCATTTTTCGGAGGTCTCAAGAAGGTAAGAAATACAAGTGTGTGTGTGTGTGTGTGTGTGTGTGTGTGTGTGTGTGTGTGTGTGTGTGTGTGTGTGTGTATTGATCTGTCTTGGTAGAGAAGCACTTGAGTTAGTCAGACCTTCATGGAGAAAAATGATAGCGGCCGTCTTGTTTAACCTTTTAAGAATGGAGCAACAGAAGAGTTTGCTGAAGTAAAATGTGTTTATGAAGGCACAGGCTGCAATGTTGCTTATTAAAAGTACCCCATGTTGGATTTTTACTTTATTTGTATGCAACTGTATTTATACAGAGGTGGAACATTTAGTGTGAGGAATTATGGAACTATTCAAATGGACACTTTCAAAGGAAATTAGCTAAACGTGTTTTATCCAAGTTGTGTACCATCAAAACATGACTAAACAAGTTTACAAATAATATCAACATATCAATATGAAATAATGATATACAAAACCCAAAACCAGTTAAAATGGCACGTTGTGAAATTCGTAAATAAAAACAGAATACAATGATTTGCAAATCCTTTTCAACTTATATTCAATTGAATAGACTGCAAAGACAAGATATTTAATGTTCGTACTAGGAAACTTAATTTTTTTTGCAAATAGTCATTAACTTAGAATTTAATGGCAGCAACACATTGCAAAAAAGTTGCCACAGGAGCATTTTTACCACTGTGTTCCTTTTAACAACACTCAGTAAACGTTTGGGAACTGAGGAGACCAATTTTTGAAGCTTTTCAGGTGGAATTATTTCCCATTCTTGCTTGATGTACAGCTTAAGTTGTTCAATGTGGCTTGGCATCGTCTTGCTGAAATAAGCAGGGGCGTCCATGAAAAAGACGTTGCTTGGATGGCGACATATGTTGCTCCAAAACCTGTATGTACCTTTCAGCATTAATGGTGCCTTCACAGATATGTAAGTTACCCATGCCTTGGGCACTAATACACCCCCATACCATCCCAGATGCTGGCTTTTCAACTTTGCGCCTGGAACAGTCCGGATGTTTTTTTTCCCTCTTTGGTCCGGAGGACACGACGTCCACAGTTTCCAAAAACAATTTGAAATGTGGACTCGTCAGAGCACAGAACACTTTTCCACTTTGCATCAGTCCATCTTAGATGAGCACGGGCCCAGCGAAGCTGGTGGCGTTTCTGGGTGTTGTTGATGAATGACTTTGGCTTTGCATAGTAGTTTTAACTTGCACTTACAGATTTAGCAACAAACTGTAGTTACTGACAGTAGTTTTCTGAAGTGTCCCTGAGTCCATGTGGTGATATCCTTTACACACTGATGTCTGTTTTTGATGCAGTACCGCCTGAGGGATCGAAGGTCACAGGTATTCAATGTTGGTTTTTGCAGTGATTTCTCCAGATTCACTGAAACTTTTGATGATATTAGATGGTGAAATCCCTAAATTCCTTGCAATAGCTGGTTGAGAAATGCTGTTCTTAAACAATTTGCTCACGCATTTGTTCACAAAGTGGTGACCCTCGCCCCGTCCTTGTTTGTGAATGACTGAGCATTTCATGGAAGCTGCTTTCATACCCAATCATGGCACCCACCTGTTTCCAATCAGCCTGTTCACCTGTGGGATGTTCCAATTAAGTGTATGATGAGCATTCCTCAACTTTCCCAGTCTTTTTTGCCACTTGTGCCAGCTTTTTTGAAACAAGTTGCAGGCATCAAATTCCGAATGAGCTAATATTTGCAAAAAATAGCAAAGTTTACCAGTTCCAACGTTCAATATCTTGTCTTTGCAGACTATACAATTGAATATAAGTTGAAAAGGATTTGCAAATCATTGTATTCTGTTTTTATTTACCATTTACACAACGTGCCAACTTCACTGGTTTTGGGTTTTGTAATATTCAACTATAACTACTAGATACTTGTTTACGTTGAAAAAAGGACTGCAACATTGTTCAATTAAGGACACTTATTACGTCTGTCTAGCTTGTGTGCTATTCTGTGCTTAGCTGTTGTGTAGCTGCTACCTCCCATTAGCCAATAGCCTACCATGTTTACCTTTTGTAAATGACTAAACATGCAAGCCGCTATGATCTGATCCTTTTTTCTTTCTTTTTTTTGCTTATATTGAACCGATCTTAATGTCGGTTTGGGACACCCCTACCAAGTCACGTAAATCTGCACTTTTTAAATTTTTTTACCAATATTTTGGGGGGAAATGTGTCCTCAATTTAAGTTGAGGAAGCAATCAAAACATGCCAGCTGCAATGTTCCCTCTATGGTGCGCGCCTGTGCAATTGCCCACTGCTCAAGCGTCCTCTGCGCACGGCAAATCTATGCTACACACAAAATCAAATAAAAAAAATAAGCGCATAACAATTTTCGACACACGGACACGACAGAGAAAACAGTTTTCGTCATCATTGTTCAAATATTGTAACGTCTGTCGAGACGCTTTGAGGACATGAATTC
The DNA here is from genome assembly GCF_033978685.3 of Nerophis lumbriciformis. NCBI lineage: Eukaryota > Metazoa > Chordata > Actinopteri > Syngnathiformes > Syngnathidae > Nerophis > Nerophis lumbriciformis. The sequence goes on along the minus strand of NC_084571.2, from coordinate 30,502,834 downwards.
CATCGACCACTTTACTGAGCAAAACCCTTTGTCGGCCATCACCATATCATTAGTAAAAAAAAAGATATCTAGCAAAAGTGGTCATTTTCTGCAGTACAAACCAGACCAAAAGCAACTTTGTTACATCAACAGCAGCCGCCCTCTCTTTCTCACTTGCGCCAACACATGCACATATGGCACTTATTAGCCAGTGATGCATTTACAGCCACACAAAAAGTCGGACAACTCCAACACCACACATAAAGTGTCATTCCAGGTCGTTACACTATGATTTACCAATCAAATGTGTGCTTATTCTAGTGACATTTATTAGGAATCTTAATTTATAAATATTAATCATGAAATGCTGTAAGTATATTAAATAAATACTAATAAGGAAGTTGCAGGAATGTACACATGATCCCCTGCTTACATCTCATTGTGCAACATGTGAATGTTTTAATGGGAACTAAATGCAATGTCTGAAAGGGGTACAAATTATTTCCAAAGCAGGACCTCCACCCAGACAAACAATACAAGTACACAGTTCATGAAAAATAATATTTGTTGTTATTGTCATTGTAAGTGGGCCTAAACACTTATATTAGAAAATAACCTCATGGAAGGTGCGCGTCTGTTCAATTGCGCACAGCTCAAGCGTCCTCTGCGCACGGCAAATCTATGCCACACACAAAATCAAATTAAAAAAAATAAGCGCATAACAATTTTCGACACACAGACACAACAGAGAAAACAGTTTTCGTCATCATTGTTCAAATATTGTAACGTCTGTCGAGACGCTTTGAGGACATGAATTCCATCCATCACTTTACTGAGCAAAACTCTTTGTCGGCCATCACCAAAACATTAGTAAAAAAAATGATATCTAGCAAAAGTGGTCATTTTCTGCAGTACAAACCAGACCAAAAGCAACATTGTTATACCAACAGCAGCCGCTCGCTCTTTCTCACTTGCGCCAACACATGCACATATGGCACTTATTAGCCAGTGATGCGTTTACAGCCACACAAAAAGTCGGACAACTCCAACACCACACACAAAGTGTCATTCCAAGTCGTTTCACTATGATTTACCAATGAAATGTGTGCTTATTCTAGTGTCATTTATTAGGAATCTTGATTTATAAATATTAATCATGAAATGTGTAAGTATATTAAATAAATACTAATAAAAATATATTTTTTACAAACAGGAAGTTGCAGGAATGTACACATGATCCTCTGCTTACATCTCATTGTGCAACATGTGAATGTTTTAATGTGAACTAAATGCAATGTCTGAAAGAGGTACAAATTATTTCCAAAGCAGGACCTCCACCCAGACAAACAATACAAGTACACCGTTCATGAAAAACAATATTTGTTGTTATTGTCATTGTAAGTGGGCCTAAACACTTATATTAGAAAATAACCTCATGGAAGGTGCGCGTCTGTGCAATTGCGCACAGCTCAAGTGTCCTCTGCGCACGGCAAATCTATGCCACACACAAAATCAAAATTAAAAAAAATAAGTGCATAACAATTTTCGACACACGGACACAACAGAGAAAAGAGTTTTCGTCATCATTGTTCAAATATTGTAACGTCTGTCGAGATGCTTTAAGGACATGAATTCCATCGATCACTTTACTGAGCAAAACTCTTTGTCGGCCATCACCAAAACATTAGTAAAAAAAATGATATCTAGCAAAAGTGGTCATTTTCTGCAGTACAAACCAGACCAAAAGCAACTTTGTTATATCAACAGCAGCCGCTCGCTCTTTCTCACTTGCGCCAACACATGCACATATGGCACTTAGCCAGTGATGCATTTACAGCCACACAAAAAGTCGGACAACTCCAACACCACACACAAAGTGTCATTCCAGGTCGTTACACTATGATTTACCAATCAAATGTGTGCTTATTCTAGTGTCATTTATTAGGAATCTTAATTAATAAATATTAATCATGAAATGCTGTTAGTATATTAAATAAATACTAATAAGGAAGTTGCAGGAATGTACACATGATCCCCTGCTTACAACTCATTGTGCAACATGTGAATGTTTTAATGGGAATTAAATGCAATGTCTGAAAGGGGTACACATTATTTCCAAAGCAGGACCTCCACCCAGACAAACAATACAAGTACACAGCTCATGAAAAACAATATTTGTTGTTATTGTCATTGTAAGTGGGCCTAAACACTTATATTAGAAATGGAAATGACTGCTGTCATTTGATTATAATAGTAAGAGAATGTTGTCTGTCTATCTGTGTTGGCCCTGCGATGAGGTGGGGGCTTGTCCAGGTTGTACCCCGCCTTCCGCCCGAATGCAGCTGAGAGAGGCTACAGCGGTAAAAAATGGATGGATGGATGGAGATTGAACTTATTTGGTCAGGTTTGGGACAGGTGTGCTGCTGAAAAATTAGAGGGAACATTGGCCAGCTGCATTTTCCCCTCCCAGCTTGTGACTTGTGAGATCCCTTTGACCCTTTCTTCATGCCGCCAGCCTCATAATGCGAGCATTTCCATCTGCCAGGTGCTTTTCTGGCTCTACCTGGCAGCCTCTGACACGTCTGCAGGGCGATAGAAAACGAGGCTACCTGGTGATGACATGTGGCTTCTGTGCCAGTCAACTGTCAGGCAAGGCTCCCTCGTTCTGGCCCTCCGTGGACTGCGGGGGGAAACAGGGCATCCTATTTCGCGGCGCCAGTTGGCTCGGCGTGGCGCGGTGACCGCCGCTGCCATCTTGGACCGAGAGAGTCCGAGTTCATTCTCCTCCTCCACTCTTCTCTTGAGTTTTTTTTTTCCGTGGTCACAGTGCTCCGCCCGGTCCCTCCAGGTGGGGACCTGCGGGAGCGCTGATAGTCAAGCTTGTGCAGAAGCAGAAAGAAACACTTGAGAAGCAGCACGACTGGTTGGATATCGAAGTTTCTTAAACACGACACATGCCAAGGACACGGACTTACTGGGGGAGAGGTGCAATAGACCTCAGACCGGTCCCTTTTCAGCCGAACCGTTGGATTGAGACCCTCCCTTTTGCAGGGAAGAGTCCTCCCAGATTATTTAGTTCTAAGGCTGACTAAATAAAGAGAGGTGACTAGAATTGAAGATGTGTTCAGGTACAGGGGAAGTATGTTTAGCTCTATTTATTATAATATATACACACCCCGTTTCCATATGATTTGGGAAATTGTGTTAGATGTAAATATAAACGCAAATCATTTTCAACCCATATTCAATTGAATATGCTACAAAGACAACATATTTGATGTTCAAACTGATAAACATTTTTTTTTTTGCAAATAATCATTAACTTCAGAATTTGATGCCAGCAACACGTGACAAAGAAGTTGGGAAAGGTGGCAATAAATACTGATAAAGTTGAGCAATGCTCATCAAACACTTATTTGGAACATCCCACAGGTGAACAGGCAAATTGGGAACAGGTGGGTGCCATGATTGGGTATAAAAGTAGATTCCATGAAATGCTCAGTCCTTCACAAACAAGGATGGGGCGAGGGTCACCACTTTGTCAACAAATGCGTGAGCAAATTGTTGAACAGTTTAAGAAAAACCTTTCTTAACCAGTTATTGCAAGGAATTTAGGGATTTCACCATCTGCGGTCTGTAATATCATCAAAGGGTTCAGAGAATCTGGAGAAATCACTGCACGTACGCAGCTAAGCCCGTGACCTTCGATCCCTCAGGCTGTACTGCATCAACAGGCGACATCAGTGTGTAAAGGATATCACCACATGGGCTCAGGAACACTTCAGAAACCCACTGTCAGTAACTACAGTTGGTCGCTACATCTGTAAGTGCAAGTTAAAACTCTCCTATGCAAGGCGAAAACCGTTTATCAACAACACCCAGAAACCTTGTCGGCTTCGCTGGGACTGAGCTCATCTAAGATGGACTGATACAAAGTGGAAAAGTGTACTGTAGTCTGACGAGTCCACATTTCAAATTGTTTTTGGAAACTGTGGACGTTGTGTCCTCCGGACCAAAGAGGAAAAGAACCATCCGGATTGTTATAGGCGCAAAGTTGAAAAGCCAGCATCTGTGATGGTATGGGGGTGTATTAGTGCCCAAGACATGGGTAACTTACACATCTGTGAAGGCGCCATTAATGCTGAAAGGTACATACAGGTTTTGGAGCAACATATGATGCCATTCAAGCAACGTTACCATGGACGCCCCTGCTTATTTCAGCAAGACAATGCCAAACCACTTGTTACATCAACGTGGCTTCATAGTAAAAGAGTGCGGGAACTAGACTGGCCTGCCTGTAGTCCAGACCTGTCTCCCATTGAAAATGTGTGGCGCATTATGAAGCCTAAAATACCACAACGGAGACCCCTGGACTGTTGAACAACTTAAGCTGTACATCAAGCAAGAATGGGAAAGAATTCTACCTGAAAAGCTTAAAAAATGTGTCTCCTCAGTTCCCAAACGTTTACTGAGTGTTGTTAAAAGGAAAGGCCATGTAACACAGTGGTGAACATACCCTTTCCCAACTACTTTGGCACGTGTTGCAGCCATGAAATTCTAAGTTAATTATTATTTGCAAAAAAAAAAAATAAAGTTTATGAGTGTGAACATCAAATATCTTGTCTTTGTAGTGCATTCAATTGAATATGGGTTGAAAAGGATTTGCAAATCATTGCATTCCGTTTATATTTACATCTAACATAATTTCCCAACTCATATGGAAACGGGGTTTGTACAATAAGAAATGAGGCATGTAACTAATCCAAAATGTGTGTGTGTATGCGACTATGTGAAGTGAGCAATATGTAGAGTGTTACCGGAAGTGTTGAGCGAGGTGCGGAAGTCCAAGGGGGGCAAAGGCAGGCTCGAAGATCCAGAGACAGGCAGGAGGTAAAGGGCAAGAGCGAGGCGTCAGAAGTCCGTGTCTAGGTGAGAGGTTGAGATCCAGAGAGGCAGCCAGGGAACCAGAGGGAATACGGGGAAATGAGACACACAGCTCGTGACGAGGAAACGGAGGGATGCTGCTGGATGACGACAAGGAACATATGACAAATGAACACGGAGTGGGAGAAACACACAGAGAGAGTTGTAACAAAGTTGTAATATAACGTAAAATCGCACGGGGAGCTAAGGCATAACTCCACTGGCTACCCATCAAACATCGCATCCACTTTGAAATAATTCTCCTCACTTTCAAAGCCATCCATAACCTCATCATATCTCTCTGACCTGATCCATGTCGCCACGCCCTCACGTTCCCTAAGATCCTCTTCATCCATCCATCTCACTGTCCCTTTATTTAAAGTGTCCACCATGGGTGCCCGAGCTTTCAGCCGCTCTGCCCACATCTTTTGAACTCTTTACCACCACCGCAACTTAGATTCAATATCCCTCTTCAAATCAAGACTCAAAACACACATATTCCTGACTGCTTATTCATTGTAATCATCTTTTCTTTTCTCTTTGTTGTTGTTGTTGTTTTTTTTATCCAATTTGATTTTATTGTTGTGATTTTGTTCGGTGTCCTTGAGTGCCCAGAAAGGCGCCTTATAAATAAAATGTATTATTATTATTATTATTATTAGCACAGGAATCTTGAGCAAGGAAACAGGATTAAACCAACGTAACTGTTGCATACCGCAAACAAGGAAAGTTTGTGTGGCGCACAACGTGAATAAGTAGCTCTCTGATTAGTGCCCGGCAGCAGGTGAGCGTGCCGAACACTAATCAGAGGCAGGTGAAACTAATCAGCACCCATGGTAAGCAAAACACAAACCCAGGGGTGCTGAAAACAGAACTCAGGTAATGGGACTCCATCCATCCATCCATCCATCCATCCATTTTCTTCCGCTTATCCGCGATCGGGTCGCGGGGGCAGCAGCCTAAGCAGAGAAGCCCAGACTTCACCTCTCCGCAGCCACTTCGTCCAGCTCCTCCTGGGGGATCTCGAGGCGACATAGTCTCCCCATTGATTGATTGAGACTTTTATTAGTAGATTGCACAGTACAGTACATATTCCGTACAATTGACCACTAAATGGCAACACCCGAATACGTTTTTCAACTTGTTTAAGTCGGGGTCCACGTTAATCAAGTCATGGTAAATGACGTGTCCTGGGTCTTCCCCGTGGCCTCCTGCCGGTCGGACGTGCCCTAAACACCTCCCTAGGGAGGCGTTCGGGTGGCATCCTGAGCAGATGCCCGAACCACCTCATCTGGCTCCTCTCAATGTGGAGAGGCTTTACGCTGAGTTCGTCCCAGATGACAGTGCTTCTCACCCTATAAATGAGTAGTGGGACTAATAGAACAAAACTAAACAAAACATGATCCGGGCAACGGATCATGATAGGACCCCCCCTTAAGGACAGATCCGAGCTGTCTTACCCTTTCTTACTGTAACTTGTTGCATCAAATATTATTGAGTTAAGAGCTGCATTTGAATGCCTTAATGCTTTTTTTCCCGTCACATTAATCAATAAAGTTGAAATAAAACTAATGCACATTCTTTCCACAAAGAATAATGTGGCCCCCGGGCCTTGAGTTTAACACATGTGATCTAGTGGTACGCCAAAGAATCACTTGATTTAGTTCACTTCAGTTCAGTTTATTAATGCATCACATATTTCTAGTTGTTTCATTACAGGAGTAGGAAGAAGCAGAGCTTAATTAAGCACAGTGTTTTATTTTCCTATATTTGAACACAGTGTTACTGTTCAAACTGTGTGTAAATATGCATTTGAAATTATGAATTCAGTTTTTATGAATGCTTAATAGTGTGCTCTTATTATAAAGTGTCGGAGGCAGATATTTACATATATCCATATTTAAGTGTTACTTCTTTACTTTCATAGTCATATTACAAAACACCTAGTGTTCTTCCTGTTGTTCTCTTTTGGTTGTCTGCAAGTACTGTCTGTGTCAACCTTGAAGTTGTGGTATGCAGGGAGTAGCTATAACTCCTTTTTCTTATCCGTTCCTGTGCCCAGCTGAGGAGGACAATGGGTATGTGTTCGGGCTGGAGGAAGAGACAACGAGAGTGGGAGCAAGAGACACTTGATAGATGAGAAGGTTTCCGTATTTTAGATTAGATCAGCTTAGCTGCGCAATTGAATGTGTTGTCCTGGGCTGGTCTCTATTTTCAAGGCTTTGAAAATAAATTACAAAATACCTATTCTGTTCTGGTGATAATTTAAACTCAGTTTATGTGTCATCAAAAGAACTTGGGATTGACCAGTAATTTAAATTCCCTTGGAGGAACATCTGGTCCAAACGCAACAATAGTGTTACCTTATTTTCTCCGCGAAATTATACCAGGGGCTTTTTAACAATTGATTAACTTTCTGCCTCCCAAATCGGTCCAAAAACGGGAAGTGCCCTCATCAAGAAGTCGATACGCTCTTTTCCAGCCCAAAAAGACGTGTCCTGAAGTCACCCGGAATGCAGCGTGCCGGAAGACGAGATTTTAATCTGCGGAGAAAAGGCCTGCACCTCATCAGCCATCACCTCTGTTTGATGAAAAGGCCTTCAAAAAAGTGGACCGCCCGCCCGCCCTGCAGGACACCGCTCATCCGCCACGCCGAGACGTGTTTGACAGAAGTGGCAGGTACTTGACCTTCTTTCTCTCGGCTTTTTCCTCTCCCTCTTACTTCCGCCCCGCCTGCTTTGCGGCGCCCCGGGCAGACCTGTGCTGACGTTGTGTCCTAGTTGGTTTGTTTGTTTTGTCCAACACGAAAAACTGCAGCAAATGACAAGGTGTTACAAAAAAACCCCCCAAAAAAACTTGCTCCAATATGACCTTTGACTAGAGCTGCATTTAAGCATCTTAGACTGGACCCGTAAGCAAAATCAATAGGAATTATTATGGTTTCTTGCACAATTGTACAATTAACCATAATATAGTATATAATATTGCCCTTGGAAATAATAATAATAATAAACAAAAAAAAATCAATAGTAATTTCAATTACTACAGTGCCGAAGAGAATAGAGATTAATTGGTTAAATCGGGGGTCAGCAACCCGCGGCTCTCGAGCCGCTTGCGGCCTTTAGCGCCGCCCTAGTGGCTCCCGGGAGCATTTTTAAAAAAGGATTGAAAAAATAGTTTTTTGTTTGAGGACAAACATGACACAAACCTTCCCAATTGTTAGAAAGCCCACTGTTTAATATGTTTGTGTGTATGCTTCACTGATGAGAGTATTTGGTGAACATCGTTTTGTCCTACTAATTTCGGCGGTTCTTGAACTCACCCATAGTGTGGACTGTGACGAAACAGTTTGTTTACATGTACAATCTTCCACTCCTCATTTTATTTAAGGACAAAATTGCAATAAGAAACATATGTTTAATGTACCCTAAGATTTTTTGCTAAAATAAAGCCAATAATGCCATTTTTGTGTGGTCCCCTTTATTTAGAAAAGTATCAAAGTATCGAAAATACATTTTGGTACCGGTACCAAAATATTGGTATCGGGACAACCCTAGTGTGCAGCTAGATACAAAACAGGGTGAAATTGTTTATTTTGTCCTACTAATTTCAGCGGTTCTTGAACTCACCATAGTGTGGACTGTGACGCAACAGTTTGTTTACATGTAAAATCTTCCACTCCTCATTTTATATAAGGACAAAATTGCAATAAGAAACATATGTTTAATGTACCCTAAGATTTTTTTGTTAAAATAAAGCCAATAATGCCATTTTTGTGTGGTCCCCTTTATTTAGAAAAATATCGAAAAGTATCGAAAATACATTGTCTCATTTTGTCCACCCAAACTTTTATACTGTGCCTGAAGGCACAAAGGTGCGTTTTGTTGATGTTATTGACTGGTTGGCGTGCTAATCAGACATATTCGGTCACTGCATGACTGCAAGCTAATCAATGCTAACATGCTATGTAGGCTAGCTGTATTTCATCATTATGCCTCACTTGTAAGTATATTTTAGCTCATTTAATATCCTTTACTTGTATCCTCTTTCCATATAATTTAGTTTTGCATGTCTCGTGACACATTTCAGATAGTTGTTTGTGTGCCATGTTGTTCCAGACCACAGCAAATATTACCTAGCTTGCCAAAGTAGTATATAGCGCTTGGCTTCACTGTGACTACGGAGGGAGACGAGGAAAAATCCTGTGTTGTCCTAATGTTAGTAAAGATACAATGTTATGCAGAGGTGTACTTATAACATTGTTTTAAGACTAACAATACTATTTATAGTTGCGGTGGAGATGGGGTGGGGGGGCAAAATATGTCCTTCTTCCTAAGGCGGGGTTCAGCAACCCGCGGCTCTCGAGACGCATGCGGCCCTTTAGTGCCGCCCTAGTGGCCCCCTGGAGCATTTTTAAGAGAGAGAAAAATAATGTTGTTGTTTTAGTATGTTTTTTGTTCGAGGACAAACATGACACAAACCTTCCCAATAGTTAGAAAGCCCACTGTTTAATATGTTTGTGTGTATGCTTCACTGATGACAGTATTTGGTGAACACCGTTTCGTCCTACTAATTTCGGCGGTTCTTGAACTCACCATAGTGTGGACTGTGACGCAACAGTTTGTTTACATGTAAAATCTTCCACTCCCTTTTTGTCTAATTTTGTCCACCAAAAGTTTTATACTGTGCCTGAAGGCACAAAGATGCGTTTTGTTGATGTTATTGACTTGTTGGCGTGCTAATCAGGCATATTTGGTCACTGCATGACTGCAAGCTAATCAATGCTAACATGCTATTTAAGCTAGCTGTATGTACATATTGCATCATTATGCCTCATTTGTAGGTATAGTTGAGCTCATTTAATATAATTTTCTTGTATCCACTTTGTGTATGATTTAGTTTTGCATGTATCATGACACATTTCAGTTTGTTGTTCCAGACCACAGCAAACATTACCTAGCTTGCCAAAGATTGTAATAAATTCATTAGAAAAAGACAGCCAGCCATTTCCTTTAATTTGGACACACACATCTATACTTTTGGCCATTAAAAGCCAGTAATTTCCAGGAGTTATCACACATTCTAAGTAGCCTCTGATTTACTAATGGTTTCTAATGTTGTAAAAATGTGTAGAATTTTTAACATTTCTGTCAACGAAGGTTTGCTTCAGTCTGCGACATATAGTCATTTTGATAGTAGGCTATTATAGCTAATATAGACACTTACATCATCATTATAACACTTATATACGGCTTTTCATTTTTTGCAGCTCCAAACATATTTGTTTTTTGTATTGTTGGTCCAATATGGCTCTTTCAACCTTTTGTGTTGTTCATAGGAGAGAAGAGGGTAAACATTTTTTAAATGCTAGCGTGCGGAATATAAACCTTATTGATTAATTGGTTGATTAAGAGGTGTGTCTGAGAACCTCTGTTTAGTTTGATGGCCATAATGGTTCACTATCATGTCCATATTGTGTCCAGTATCAATAAATATCAGAGAGTTTTTGTTCAGAGGAGAGAAGCGGGTAAAATGCTTTTAAATGCTAGAGCGCGGAATAGAAACCTGATTGATTAATTGGTTGATTGAGGGGTGTGTCCGAGAACTTATGTCAAGTTTGTGTACAATGATGGACATAATGGTTTACTGTCATGCCCATATTGTGTCCAGTATCTATAAATATTAGAGGGTTTTTGTTAAGAGGAGAGAAGAGGGTAAAATGATTTTAAATGCTAGAGCGCGGAATAGAAACCCAATTGATTAATATGTTGATTGAGAGGTTTGTCCGAGAACGTCTGTCCAAATATTGTACCACAAGGTCTGTAATCTGTCATAGTACGCAAAACATCATTACATACTATATTATTTGAAAGAGAGGGTCAATAATTTCAAATGCTAGAGTGCCGAGTAGAAACCTGATTGATTTATTGGTGAAGAGGTGTGTCCGAGAACTTACAGTATGTCAAGTTTGTGTACCATGATGGTTTACTGTCATTTCTCTATTGTGTCCAGTATCAATACATATTAGAGGGTTTTTGTTCATAGGAGTGAAGAGAGTAAAATTATTTTAAATGCTAGAGCGTGGAATTGAAACCCGATTAATCAATTGGTTGATTGAGAGGTTTGTCCGAGAACGTCTGTCCATATATTGTACCACAAAGTATGTAATTTGTCCCATGCCAATAAGCATTAATAAGTTTTTGTTCTGGTCTTGGGAGATACTGTTGAAAACAAAAATCCAAACGCTAAGGCGCCGAATAGAAACCTGATTGACTAATGGGTTAATTGGGAGGTGTGTCGTAGGAACTTTTGTCCAGATAATGCACCGTGTATACAGTATCAGTAATATTGTAGGGTTCTCGATATGTAGTCAGGAAGTAATCTCTGCCAAATGGTAGAGTGCCGAAAAGAAACATGTTTGACCAGTTCATTATAATGTACTGTACATTGAGATTGTGTATAATTAAGTCTATAATAGTATTCTGTAATTTTCATAGTATGCAAAACATCATTACATACTATATTATTTGAAAGAGAGGGTCAATAATTTTAAATGCTAGAGTGCCGAGTAGAAACCTGATTGATTTATTGGTGAAGAGGTGTGTACGAGAACTTACAGTATGTCAAGTTTGTGTACCATGATGGTTTACTGTCATTTCTCTATTGTGTCCAGTATCAATACATATTAGAGGGTTTTTGTTCATAGGAGAAAAGAGGGTAACATTTTTTTAACTGCTAGAGCGTGGAATTGAAACCCGATTAATCAATTGGTTGATTGAGAGGTTTGTCCGAGAACGTCTGTCCAAATATTGTACCACACGGTCTATAATTTGTCCCGTGCCAATAAGCATTAATAGGTTTTTGTTAAAAAAGCTGATTGATTAATTAGTTGATTAAAATATGTGTATGGGGATTGTCAAAATGGGTATCATATTGGTATACTGTAATATCTATAACATGTCCAGTTTCAATACAATTTATTGAGTTCTTGCCTATGATGCTAGAGCGCCAAAAAGAAACCTGCTTGATTAATTGTTTGATTAGGAGATGTGTATGAGGTTGGTCAAAAGGGTACCATAATGGCATACTGTATTATCATAACATGTCCAGAATCAATACATTTTGTAGGGTTCTTGCTTGTGATGCTAGAGCGCCGAAAAGAAAACTGATTGATTAATTAGTTGATTAAAAGAGGTTTATGGGGTTTGTCAAAATGGGTACCATAATGGCATACTGTATTATCATAACATGTCCAGAATCAATACATTTTATAGGGGTTCTTGCTTGTGATGCTAGAGCGCCGAAAAGAAACCTGTTTGATTAATTAGTTGATTAAAAGATGTGTATGGGGTTTGTCAAAATGGGTACCATAATGGCATACTGTAATATCTATAACATGTCCAGTTTCAATACAATTTTATTCGGTTCTTGCCTATGATGCTAGCGCGCCGAGAAGAAACCCGATTGATTAATTGGTTGATTAAGAGATGTGTATGGGGTTTGTCAAAATGGTATCATAATGGCATACTGTAGTATCATAGCATGTCCAGAATCAATACATTTTATAGGGGTTCTTGCTTGTGATGCTAGAGCGCCGAAAAGAAACCTGATTAATTTTTTGATTAAAAGATGTGTATGGGGTTTGTCAAAATGGGTACCATAATGGCATACTGTATTATCATAACATGTCCAGAATCAATACATTTTATAGGGTTCTTGCTTGTGATGCTAGAGCGCCGAAAAGAAACCTGATTGATTAATTAGTTGATTAAAAGATGTGTATGGGGTTTGTGAAAATGGCTACCATAATGGCATTCTGTAATATCTATAACATGTCCAGTTAAATACATTTTTTTGGGTTCTTACCTATGATGCTAGAGTGCCGAATAGAAACAAGATTGATTGAAGGATTAAGAGATGTGTGTGCGAGGTTTGTCAAAATGGGCCCCATGATGGCATACTGTATTATCATAACATGTCCAGAATCAATACATTTTGTAGGGTTCTTGCTTGTGATGCTAGAGTGCCGAAAATAAACCTGATTGATTAATTAGTTGATTAAAAGATGTGTATGGGGTGTGTCAAAGTGGGTACCATAATGGCATACTGTATTATCATAACATGTCCAGAATCAATACATTTTATAGGAGTTATTGCTTGTGATGCTAGAGCGCCAAAAAGAAACTTGATTGATTAATTAGTTGATTAAAAGATGTGAATGCGGTTTGTGAAAATGTTGTATCATAATGATATACTGTAACATCTGTAACTTGTCCAGAATCAATACATTTTATCGGGTTCTTGCTTGTGATGCTAGAGCGCCGAAAAGAAACCTGATTGATTAGTTAGTTGATTAAAAGATGTGATTGGGGTTTGTCAAAATGGGTACCATAATGGCATACTGTAATATCTATAACATGTCCAGTTTTAATACATTTTATTGGGTTTGTGCCTATGATGCTAGAGCGCCGAATAGAAACAAGATTGATTGATGGATTAAGAGATGTGTGCGAGGTTTGTCAAAATGGGTACCATAATGGCATACTGCATTATCATAGCATGTCCAGAATCAATACATTTTATAGGGTTCTTGCTTGTGATGCTAGAGCGCCGAAAAGAAACCTGATTGATTATTTGATTAAAAGAGGTGTATGGAGTTTGTCAAAATGGGTACCATAATGGCATACTGTAGTATCATAACATGTCCAGAATCAATACATATTATAGGGGTTCTTGCTTGTGATGCTAGAGCGCCGAAAAGAAACCTGATTGATTATTTGATTAAAAGAGGTGTATGGAGTTTGTCAAAATGGGTACCATAATGGCATACTGTAGTATCATAACATGTCCAGAATCAATACCTTTTATAGGGGTTCTTGCTTGTGATGCTAGAGCGCCGAAAAGAAACCTGATTGATTAATTAGTTGATTAAAAGATGTGAATGGGGTTTGTCAAAATGTGTCCCATGATGTCATACTGTATTATCATAACATGTCCAGAATCAATACCTTTTATAGGGTTCTTGCTTGTGATGCTAGAGCGCTGAAAAGAAACCTGATTGATTATTTGATGAAAAGAGGTGTATGGAGTTTGTCAGAATGGGTATCATAATGGTATACTGTAATATCTATAACATGTCACATTTCAATACATTTTATTGGGTTCTTGCCTATGATGCTAGAGTGCCGAATAGAAACCAGATTGATTGATTGATTAAGAGATGTGTGCGAGGTTTGTCATAATGGGTACCATATTGGCATACTGTATTATCATAACATGTCCAGAATCAATACATTTTATAGGGTTCTTGCTTGTGATGCTAGAGCGCCGAAAAGAAACCTGATTGATTATTTGATTAAAAGAGGTGTATGGAGTTTGTCAAAATGGGTACCATAATGGCATACTGTAGTATTATAACAAGTCCAGAATCAATACATTTTATAGGGGTTCTTGCTTGTGATGCTAGAGCGCCGAAAAGAAAACTGATTGATTAATTAGTTGATTAAAAGATGTGAATGGGGTTTGTGAAAATGTGGTATGATAATGGTATACTGTAACATCTATAACTTTTCCAGAATCCATACATTTTATAGGGTTCTTGCTTGTGATGCTAGAGCGCCGAAAAGAAACCTGATTGATTAATTAGTTGATTATAAGAGGTGTATGGGGTTTGTCAAAATGGGTACCATAATGGCATACTGTATTGTCATAACATGTCCAGAATCAATACATTTTATATCGTTCTTGCTTGTGATGCTAGAGCGCCGAAAATAAACCTGATTGATTAATTAGTTGATTAAATGATGTGTATGGAGTTTGTCAAAATGGGTACCATAATGGCATACTGTAATATCTATAACATGTCCAGTTTTAATACATTTTATTGGGTTTGTGCCTATGATGCTAGAGCGCCGAATAGAAACCCGATTGATTAATTGGTTGATTAAGAGATGTGTATGGGGTTGGTCAAAAGTGTACCATAGTGGCGTACTGTAATATCATAACATGTCCAGAATCAATACATTTTATAGGGGTTCTTGCTTGTGATGCTAGAGAGCCGAAAAGAAACCTGATTGATTGTTTGATTAAAAGATGTGTATGGGGTTTGTCAAAGTGGGTGTCATAATTGTATACTGTAATATCTTTACCATGTCCAGTTAAATACATTTTATTGGGTTCTTGCCTGTGATGCTAGAGCGCCGAATAGAAACAACATTGATTGATGGATTAAGAGATGTGTGCGAGGTTTGTCAAAATGGGCCCCATGATGGCATGCTGTATTATCATAACATGTCCAGAATCAATACATTTTATAGGGGTTCTTGCTTGTGATGCAAGAGCGCCGAAAAGAAACCTGATTGATTAATTAGTTGATTAAAAGATGTATATGGGGTTTCTCAAAAGGGGTACCACAATGGCATACTGTATTATCATAACATGTCCAGAATCAATGCATTTTATACAGTTCTTGCTTGTGATGCTAGAGTGCTGAAAAGAAGCCTGACTGATTGAGTATTTGAATAAAAGAGGTGTATGGAGTTTGTCTAAATGAGTACCTTAATGGCATACTGTAGTATCATAACATGTCCAGAATCAATACATATTATAGGGGTTCTTGCTTGTGATGCTAGAGCGCCGAAAAGAAACCTGATTGATTAATTAGTTGATTAAACAATGTGAATGGGGTTTGTGAAAATGTGATATACTGTAATATCTACAACATATCCAGTTTTAATACATTTTATTTGGTTCTTTTTTCTGAATGCTCGAGTGCCGAAAAGAAAACCTTCAGGAGTCCTATGCAGTCCTGTATCCCTAACAAGAAAAAACTGCTTTGCCTTTATAGCACGCTGTTACATATTAATGCGCTGTCCGCAGCTACGGCCGAGTGAAGGGATCGCTCAGACGCGAGTAAGTAAAGACGGAGGTGGGACGGCTCGCAGGCTGGCGTAAACACGACTCCTCCGGCTGATGGCTCGCTACAAGACCACGACATCGGGATAGCAACAACATCATCATCATCCCCCCCGGGGGCGAGATCAAGACGGGAGCTTTCAGCGGCGGGCACAGCGTGTCGCCTACTGTACGCCGGTAGCGTGTATTTTTTATTTTTTATTTTCCCAGGGGAAGACGGATGCATTTTTAACAGGCTTGATGTACATTTCCATTTTTCGGGCAGACAGTGTCCCGTGTTCCCATCTGGGCTAACAATAGGCAAAATGTCAACGTACTTTCAGACTGCTCTAAATTAAACATCCAGCCTCTCTACAGAGTGCACGCTCATCAGATGCTTATGCCTTCCCGTTCCACCTGCACTATTTTTTTATACGGTGCTATTTTTTAAAATAATGTGTTCATTTATTTGAATACAAAAAAAGCACTTTGTCAGTCAAATATCACTGCAGTTAGTGTAATGGTCAAGGAAGTTGACTTATGGAGATGGAGAGGGATATTTTATTAATGGTAACTATTAATATTCCATCGCTTGGGACGACTGTGTCTTTTTTGGCAGCAGCATAATGAATAACTGAACACCTCCATTGTAGCCGACTCCTCAGCATGAATATTCAGGCCTCGGTGGTGGTATGCGTGTCACGGGACTGCTTCTGCTCCATGCTGGAGATGCATATCCCACCCGGGCTCCGGCTTTTCCAGCCGTCACTGCCATGTGTGTGGCTCAAAACAGGAGCACCCGAGGGCCAATTGTGCCACGCCTCGGTTCGGTTTGCACACCTCCCCTCGTGCTGCTTTATCAGGAAAAAAAAACAAAACAAGTGTGGGATGATATCGGCTTGCATCTAAAATGTCCGATACAGGCAGTGTTTACTTGTGCAAAGCTGGACAGCCAATTAACATCTAAATGTCCTCCAATAAAGTACCAATGATTGTCACACACACACTAGGTGTGGCGAAATTTGTCCTCTGCATTTAACCCATCCCCTTGTTCACCCCCTAGGAGGTGAGGGGAGCAGTGGGCAGCAGCAGTGCCGCGCCCGGGAATCATTTTTGCTGATTTAACCCCCCAATTCCAACCCTTGATGCTGAGTGCCAAGCAGGGAGGTAATGGGTCCCATTTTTATAGTCTCCAATGTGGAGTTTTGAACTTTTTTCATTTATTGGACTTAAAAAAAGTGCACGTTTAATAGAATCCTTGTACAGAATGTGCTGTTTTTTTGTAGAATTAAAATTAAAAATATATTTTAGATTTTTTTTGGGGGGGAAAAATTTGAACTAAATTTAATTTCATATTTGTTTTTTTAAATACTAATAATAGATGTTATTTGTAAAAAGCACTTTACATTGAGTAAACAACCTCAGTGCTACAGTGTATTAAAACAATAAAAATAAAAAGATAATAAAAAATAAATACAAATAAAAACTAGAACAGCCACATAGCTAGAACTAGAATGCATATATCTAAAAAAAAAAGGTTTTTTTAAAAAACAAAAACAAAGGGTTTTTAAGCCTTTTTTAAAAGCATCCACAGTCTGTGGTGCCCTCAGGTGGTCAGGGAGAGCGTTCCACAGACTGGGAGCGGCGGAGCAGAAAGCCCGGGAATCATTTTTGGTGATTTAACCCCCAATTCCAACCCTTGATTCTGAGTGCCAAGCAGGGAGGTAATGGGTCCCATTTTTATAGTCTCCAATGTGGAGTTTTCAACATTTTTCATTTATTGGACTTAAAAATAGCGCACGTTTAATAGAATCCTTGTACAGAATGAGCTGTTTTTTTGTAGAATTAAAATTAAAAAAATACTTTTGACATTTTTTTTTTGAAAAATTTGAACTAAATTGAATTTCATATTTGTTTAAAAAAAAAAAAATACTAATAATAGATGTTATTTGTAAAAAGCACTTTACATTGAGTAAACAACCTCAGTGCTACAGTGTATTAAAACAATAAAATAAAAAGATAATAACAAATAAATACAAATAAAAACTAGAACAGCCACATAGCTAGAACTAGTATGCATATATCTAAAAAAAAGTTTAAAAAAAAAAAAAAAAAAGGGGTTTTAAGCCTTTTTTAAAAGCATCCACAGTCTTTGGTGCCCTCAGGTGGTCAGGGAGAGCGTTCCACAGACTGGGAGCGGCGGAGCAGAAAGCCCGGGAATCATTTTTGGTGATTTAACCCCCAATTCCAACCCTTGATTCTGAGTGCCAAGCAGGGAGGTAATGGGTCCCATTTTTATAGTCTCCAATGTGGAGTTTTGAACATTTTTCATTTATTGGACTTAAAAATAGCGCACGTTCAATAGAATCCTTGTACAGAATGTGCTGTTTTTTTGTAGAATTAAAATTAAAAAAATATATTTTTGATATTTTTTTTGTGAAAAATTTTAACTAAATTGAATTTCATATTTATGTTTTTTTTTTTTAAATACTAATAATAGATTTTATTTGTAAAAAGCACTTTACATTGACTAAACAACCTCAGTGCTACAGTGTATTAAAACATGAAAAAGATAATACAAAATAAAAAAAAATAAAAACTAGAACAGCCAAATAGCTAGAACTAGTATGCATATATCCAAAAAAAATGATTTTTTTTATTTTTTAAAGAAGGGTTTTTAAGCCTTTTTTAAAAGCATCCACAGTCTGTGGCTCCCACAGGTGGTCAGGGAGAGCGTTCCACAGGCTGGGAGCGGCGGAGCAGAAAGCCCAGTCTCCCATTGTTCGTAGCTTTGTCCTCGGAGGTTGGAGGAGGTTAGCCTGTCCGGAGCGAAGGTGTCGAGTGGAGGATTTGGGGGTGAGTATTTCTTTGAGGTAGAGGGCGGTATTTCCATGGAGGCACTGGTGGGTTAGTAGGGAGACTTTGTATTCAATCCTGAGTGGAACAGGAAGCCAGTGAAGGGATTTGAGAATTGGTGTGATATGGTCGTATTTCCGCACTCTCATCAGGATCCTAGCAGCACTATTTTGTATGTATTGCAGCTTCTGGATGTTCTTGCTGGGGATCCCGACAAGAAGTGCGTTGCAGTAGTCTAGCCTGGAGGAGACATACATTCAATTGAGGAAAAACACTTAGAGATCAGCATCAAGGGTTGGAATTGGGGGTTAAATCAGCAAAATGATTCCCGGGCGGGGCCACCGCTGCTGCTCACTGCTCCCCTCACCTCCTAGGGGGTGGAACAAGGGGATGGGTCAAATGCAGAGGTTAATTTCACCACACCTAGTGTGTGTGTGACAATCATTGGCGCTTTAACTTCAATTTTAACTTTAATGAACACACAAGGTTGGTCTTTGGCTACTGGTAGCTAGCAGGTACACAATTTATTAATTTATCTGTAAATATCTTTGTATCATTGTACTTAAATCATCTCTAGGAGTTTTTCCTCAATAACATTTATTTTTAAAATATAAATATGAATTTCAATTTGATTAAAATTATTAAAATGATAAAAATAATATTTTTGTATTATAATTCTACAAAAAACAGCACGATCCGTACAAGGATAATATTAAATATATAAATCCAATAAATGAAACAAGTTCAAAATTCCACAAATATTTGGAGTAAATTTCAAGATAATTTTACGTTCAAAACTACGTATTAATAAAAAAAATGTATTCAATTGAAATTATGTATTAATTCATTTATCTGTAAATATCATTGTATCTGTTTTGTATTATTTTACTTAAAGCATCCCTAGGTGTTTTTCCTCAATAAAATGTATATTTTAAATATAAATATGAATTTCAATTTGATTAAAATTAAATCTGTTTTTCTAAAAAAAAAAATCTAAAATATTTTAAAATTTTAATTCTACAAAAAACAACACATTCTGGTGTTGCTTCCTTATTTGTGATTATTCCAAGCTGATTATCACATCCTACCCCTGTCTTGTTGATGCGTAATGTACAAACCCCAAAACCAGTGACGTTGTTGTGAAAATGGTAAATAAAAACAGAATACAATGATTTGCAAATCCTTTTCAACCTATATTCAATTGAATAGACTGCAAAGACAAGATACTTAACGTTCAAACTGGTAAACCTTGTTAAATTTTGCAAATATTAGCTTATTTGGAATTTGATGCCTGCAACATGTTTCAAAAAAGCTGGCAAAAGTGGCAAAAAAGACTGAAAAGGTGGAGGAATGCTCATCAGACACTTATTTGCAGTGGCCCACATGACGTGAATTTTTAATACTGGTTTTAACTAGCTTTTTAATCTTATGTTGTATTTTTCAATTGTATAATGTCTGGTAATGCATGTATTCTTTGTATTTTAATTTTGTATGCTCCTATATGGACCCCAGGAAGACTTGCAGTCGCCTTGGCGTCAGCTAATGGGGATCCATTCAATAAACAATAAACAATAAACAATTTGGAACATCCCACAGGTGAACAGGCTAATTGGGAACAGGTGGGTGCCATGATTGGGTATAAAAGCAGCTTCCATGAAATGCTCAGTCATTCACAAACAAGGATGGGGTGAGGGTCACCACTTTGTGAACGAATGCGTGAGCAAATTGTCCAACAGTTTAAGAACAACATTTCTCAACCAGCAAGGAATTTAGGGATTTCACCATCTACGGTCCGTAATATCATCAAAAGGTTCAGAGAATCTGGAGAAATCACTGCACGTAAGCGATGATATTACGGGCCTTCGATCCCTCAGGCGGCACTGCATCAAAAAGCCACATCAGTGTGTAAAGGATATCACCACATGGGCTCAGGGACACTTCAGAAAACCACTGTCAGTAACAACAGTTTGTCGCTACATCTGTAAGTGCAAGTTAAAACTCTCCTATGCAAAGCGAAAGCCATTTATCAACAACACCCAGAAACGCCGCCGGCTTCGCTGGGCCCGAGCTCATCTAAAATGGACTGACTGCAGTTTGTTTTTTTTCCTAACGCCAACAAAATAAATAGACCAAAAACAGATGTTCACTGCCGAGGACGCTGGTTCTAAGGAAGCTAGAGATAATCAGAGCCATTCAAAATAAGAAAGAATTTCTAAAGTAAGGGAAATTGCAGTGAAACAGCATACCAGGAGAAGAAGGGGAAATGGCGCCCATGTGCCTAATGTGAGCACGCCCTCAAATTAGACGTCCACTGAGGTGGAATTAATCGATGACTCTTTGCGCGGCTTTGTGTTGGTGTTTAACCGATTGATTCTTGGCCGGATTGATTATGAGCCGTCAGCATTCTGGGAAGGGTGTGCGGTGAGCCACGGCGGTGCTCTTGTTCTTTTACCCAACCTCGTTTGGCACCTACCGCCCTCGTTGGTACATTTTAATATGTCGGTAGAATACAAACAACAAACTACTGGACTGATTGTAAGGTCACTGGTTTGTGTGAGCGATGGGAAGAAAAGCTCTGACATGCTTCAGGAGAAGTCGTTTGGTGACGGCTGTCATGAATGAATCTCTACACCCCAAATAAAAGACGACGTAAGTCTCAGTTGTT
Source organism: Nerophis lumbriciformis (assembly GCF_033978685.3). Lineage (NCBI taxonomy): Eukaryota > Metazoa > Chordata > Actinopteri > Syngnathiformes > Syngnathidae > Nerophis > Nerophis lumbriciformis. Next base: position 30,481,518 of record NC_084571.2, on the reverse strand, counting down.
AGAATAATCATGTATATATATTATCACACAACTTTATGCGTAAGGGCCGCTGCTATAGTTATTATCAATTGTGCTGAAATTGTATTTTTCTTTGTCTGTGCAAAGCCGGCAATCCGAAAGATTGCAAGCCAGTCTCGTATCCCAGCCCAGAGGTTGGGTCTTGGGCGCAGTTGGGTGTTCCAACAAGACAATGACCCCAAACACACGTCAACAGTGGTAAAGGAATGGCTAAATCAGGCTAGAATTAAGGTTTTAGAATGTTCCGTCCCAAAGTCTTGACTTAAACGTGTGGAAAATGCTGAAGAAACAAGTCCATGTCAGGAAAGCAACAAATTGTGCACCAATTTTGTCAAGAGGAGTGATAAATAAATAAATGATAAATGGGTTATACTTGTATAGCGCTTTTCCACCTTCAAGGTACTCAAAACGCTTTGACAGTATTTCCACATTCACCCATTCACACACACATTCACACACTGATGGCGGGAGCTGCCTGTTACGTTCCCTGATGGCTCAGCGTCTAGGGACTATAGGGGAACGCAACATAAAAGTGTATAAACCAAATGAGTTGTAAAAAAGACACCGAAGCCAAGAATTGAAAACAAAAAGTAGTGTTATTGAAAAGTAACCAATGGGGGGGGGGTGGGGGGGGTGGGGGGGGGGGGGGTGTTACAACAAGACACAACACTAGCCTAGCTTGGGAATACAGGTGCTGTCAAAGAAATGAACAAAACATACCAAAATACACCTCTAGAAAAGAAAAGGTAAGCTGACTAACTGAAGCTATTTAATTAGCACAAACCAAAAACCTACCTATCTACTCTAGCCAAAGAGTGGGTCCAAAACATACAAGGGTGACAGCCACCACTAAGCCTGGTGTCTCTATACACAAACAAATCCTACGTGTGTAGTGTATAGAGGCCTCTGTCTTACCTTTCCCAAGACTAGGCTACAGATACTTACAAAAGTTCAAAGGTCAAGAAAAATGAAGACAAAAAAAAAACAACAGGTGGCACAAGTATAGCAAAAAGCTTAACAAAAATGATTACCAAACAAGATAGCGCCAAAGACAAAGTAGTGTCTCTCAAAGTTCCACACCACATGTCAGAAAAAGAATCCCCCTTGATCCAGTGGTGAGCAGGTGATTTTAAACAAGCTGGGAGGATGAATGGTGGTCCGGGATTGGCTGGCTGATTAACAGGTGAAACGAGGAGCAGCTGGGAGCAGGAACCGGTTGATTGGCAGCAGAGGCAGTGAATGAGTGTGACCTGTACAAATAAATAGAAGAAGAAACACAAAACAAACAAACCACCACTACGTGGAACGTAACACTGCCATGCAAGGCGCTAACCAGCAGCCATCAGGAGCAGACGTGAAGTGTCTTGCCCAAGGACACAACGGACGTGACTAGGATGGTAGAAGGTGGGGATTGAACCCCAGTAACCAGCAACCCTCCGATTGCTGGCACGGCCACTCTACCAACTTCGCCACGCCGTCAAAAATTCAACCAGAAGCTTGCCAGAAGCTTGTGGATGAAATCACAAGGCCCAGCACATTCCATCACGTATTGTGCGTACTGGACCTGCTTTGCATAACATATGTGACCACTCCTTTTAGATCCGGCCTCAGTGATGTTGACTATGGAACTCCTGAATGAATAGAGGGACGTGGGAGCTGAACCTTAGAGCGTCGGGCGAGACTGTGACCAAGTGTGCAGCTCCACGCGTTCTCCTCATGCGCTAAATTGAACTCTGTCTCTGCATGATTCCTTGCTTCTTGTCTGATTAATAGATGTCATCAGTGTTTGAACCTGACAAGGAGTGGTCAAAAATTCAAGCAGAAGCTTGTGGATGGCTACCAAAAGTGCTTTATTGCAGTGAAACTTGCCAAGGGACATGTAAGCAAATATTAACATTGCTGTATGTATACTTTTGACCCAGCAGTAGACCCATAATAAATTCATAAAAGAACCAAACTTCATGAATGTTTTTTCTGACCAACAAGTATGTGCTCCAATCACTCTATCACAAAAAAATAGGAGTTGTAGAAATTATTGGAAACTCAAGACATTATGTCCTATTATGTATGTCAACTTTTGACCACGACTGTAAGTTAGTTAGTAGCCTTCATCATGTGGGTTGCACAATTGGCTGAGTCACGGAACTGAGGAGTTTCTGCAGCTACTACCCATCATGCATTCCTCCGTCTTGGCACGTGACCTCGCCCGCATGGCGTTTTAAACGTCCTCCCCTTAGCGAGTTAAATACCGCCAGGTCGGTGGCTTTCAGCAGAACTACAAAAGAGCTCCTCATGCAGCTCGGGGTGGAGAAGTCTTTGTCGGAGCCCACGCGGTGTGCCACTGAGAAGTTTTTGAAGAATACACTGTGCAGAGAGAAGGATGCAAACAAAGACGAGGCGATCAATTAAAAATAACGTTCACCGCAAAGGGCGAACACAAGGCGGGGAAAAAAAAAAAAACATGACAGTCTCAGCCCTGCTGCACTTGGCTACTAAAAAAAAACAAAAAAAACAGCTGTTTGCCTCCGTGGGCTGGTGATGGTCACAGCATGCAACATTTTTTTTTAGCTTCTGCTTCTTCCAAACATGAGCCTCACAATCACATTAACATAAAAAAAACACAATAACTTGCATTGAGTTTGTATAAATGTAGTCGTTTGACCTCCAAATAATTGTTTCGAATTCATACTCTATGGAAAACAACCCGACCTTGTTGCCACGGCAACACCGCATCATCTGTTTTTAGTGGTCCATGTTGACGTCGGACACTAAAAAGACCACACAGTTTGTTTTTATTTGACAAAAAAAGCTCTAAAAACGAATAACATGATCGTGAATTCATAGATTGGTAATGAAATAGGTAAATCACAATGACTTTGTATTACTTTCGTATATCTAATGTCAGAGGTGGGTAGAGTAGCCAGAAATTGTACTCAAGTAAGAGTACTGTTACTTTAGAGATTTATTACTCAAGTAAAAGTAAGGAGTAGGCACCCAAATATTTACTTGAGTAAAAGTAATAAATATGTTGTGAAAAAACTACTCAAGTACTGAGTAACCTGTTTGTTTAATGATGACGGCAACAAATATAAAATCCATTATTATTATTATTATTATTAAATAATGCACAAAAACATAAAAATAGCAATGAGCAAATTCAGAGCCAGGAATATCTCTTAAGCAACTAAAACAATAATATATATTAAATAATAATACATTAACATAAAAAAAATTAAGGCAAATTGAGCCACAATAACTTAACAGCACCATAGGCTCAGTAGGCAGAGATTACAAAGGAAAATAACAAGTTAGTCTTTAGGTAAACCATAAACTGATAGGTGTGGGCTGCACCTGGGAACACACTGTGCACTTCTGATTGGTGTTTCTATGCATGCGCGTGTGTGTGTGTGTGTGTGTGTGTGTGTGTGTGTGTGTGTGTGTGTGTGTGTGTGTGTGTGTGTGTGTGTCTTGTCTGTCTATGAGGCTGCAGTGAGTTAATAAATGTCCCCAAACGATGTACATGTGACAGTGATTCATAGCAGGGAAGCTAACATCAGCCTACGGTGACAGCCAAAATATCTACTAACGTTACTTACCGCGATGTGCTTCCTCAAATTTGACGTTGAGTTCATGTAAGCTTAAGCTTGTTGTTTGCCGCTGAAACTTTATGTGCAGTTATCATGTAACCGCCTGGCTCTGTTTGATTGGTGAAACGGAGTCAAACGTCACCAGTGACTGCATTTGATTGGTGAAACGCAGGCATGCGATAGATCCTACTTTGAAGGTCTGTCTGACAAACCAAAACAAACAGAGCGTGCATTAACAGATCGATAAAAATCAGTAGCGAGTAAAAGTAGCGTTTCTTCTCTATAAATATACTCAAGTAAAAGTAAAAGTATGTTGCATTAAAACTACTCTTAGAAGTACAATTTATCCCAAAAGTCACTCAAGTAGATGTAACGGAGTAAATGTAGCGTGTTACTACCCACCTCTGTCTAATGTATACATTGAATATTTGATCAATACTATATGTCAGAATAATTGTATCCAAGTTATCACAAAACTTTGTGTTTCAATGAGTTCCCGGCAAGCAGACACAAGCTGTCTTTGATCTTACCAATCAAAAGGCTTGTAAAACTCCACTGTGTAGGATGGGAAGCGACATGAAGGTGTGGGTTTCTTTGATCTATTGTAATCCACAGGAAGATTTTGTCTTGATCCGAGATCTACAAAGCGGATAGGAAGCAGGACCTCACCCCCCCTCCAGGCACCTTTTCTTTGAACTGTTTTGTAACCAAAGGCGACGGCTGTTTACGACCCCCTTCCTTTAGAAACAGCTGTTGCCATGTAATCAGGGAAAGTCCAAAAAAAAGAGGAGGCGTGCAACCTTTCGTCAGAGCGTGGAGAGCGTGGAGAGTACCGGCCAGACGTTTTGTACTCATTGAGCCAAATTGAATCCTGTCTCTGTTTAATTCCTTGCTTCTTGCCTGTTTAATAGATGTCATGGGTGTTTGAACCTGACACTATATTTAAACTTAAAGCACCAGTCGAGTGCAAAAGAAGTTGACTTTATATGCTTAATTGTGCTTTACTGTATCCATTACACCAGGGGTGTCAAACTCATTTTAGCTCAGGGGCCGCATGGAGGAAAATCTGTGCACTCGCGGGCCAAACTATTAAAATCATGGCATTAAAACTAAAAAATAAAGACAACTTCAGATTGTTTTTATTGTCTTACTTTGGCCAAAAATAGAACAAACCCATTCTGAAAGTGGGTTAGAAGTGTCAAAAGATGGAGCTAACTGTTTTAATGACATTCAGACTTTACTTCTGTCACGGCTGGGACTGTGGCGTGGTTTGTTCTCCTGAGGTGCAAAAGATTTGGACCATACGTGGCGTGAAGGGGAGTACATGATTTATTTAAAGACTGTAACTACAAAAAAAAGGATCAAACAAAAGGCGCGCACAAGGGCGGAACTACAAAACTTGACTATAAACACAAAACTTGCACAAAGGCAGAAACTATGAACAATTAAACAAAACTTGCAAACTATGGCATGAATAAAGAAAACTTACTTGGACGAGAAAACGGCATGAAAAAAGAGCAGCAAGGGTCATAAGGGTGTGTGGAGAGTGTGCAGAAGCATAAATGCGGGATGTCGCCAGGAAGACAAACTGAAAACAATGAACTTAAATACTACAGACATGATTAACAAAAACAGGTGCGTGACTCAAAACGTGAAACAGGTGCGTGACGTGACAGGTGAAAACTAATGGGTTGCTATGGTGACAAACAAGAGTGCACAATGAGTCCAAACGTGGAACAGGTGAAACTAATGGGTAACCATGGAAACAAGACAAGGGAGTGAAAAGCCAGAAACTAAAGAGTCCAATAACTAAACAAAACAAAACATGACCAATACAAAACATGGTCACACTGACATGACAACTTTGATCAATAACGGAGCAGCATCTCCTCATCCGTGGCTCACTACTGCAACAATAACGTGTCCCGTGAAAAACCGTCCGACCGGAACTCTCTAATAACTAAAGTTCCTTGGGTGAATAATGTAAACTCACTACACCGGTATGTTTTAGCGCTTCCATGGCAAGATATAAGTTACAACTTTAAGAAGATAGTGAAAGAGAAGAAGTTTATCGACTACGGTATCGCCACGGACTACAGTGGCGGACGTGCGCAAATTTTCAGGACTTATGCAGATCTCAAATACACATCAGCAGGTACTAGAAGGTAAGAAAAGCTGGGTTTGCATAATATTGTGAAACAAAACACCAGATAATATGTCTGCTAATGGGTGCCATTTTGCCGTCCTTATACACACACCATAATAATACTTGTATCTCCGACTACGGTAGCCGTAATGAGCCGACAATCCATCAAGCGGTGCGGCATTCAAAGTCGTACTAAAACATTTTGACAGATTTTTGAGTGCCGTGTGTAATGTTCTTTATTTTCAATGGAACATTTTGAAGTTTTGGTGTTGTTTACTGGCGTCATATTGCAGCCCACACATATTTCTTATGTGTGACTGCCATCTACTGGTCACACTTATCAGTACACCATGTACCAAATAAAATTGCTTCGAGGTCGGCAAGCACAACCAGAATTATTCCGCATTGTCAATTTTTGAGGAAAAATACGGTAATTGGTAGATTACTCAATCATTAAACTAATGGATAGCTGAGTCCCTTAAAATTAATAAAGGTTGCAACAAAATTAACTTGTTTTGAAGTGTGACTTGACAATACCAACTTGAGTGACCTTCGAGCTGAGACGCAATAACTCTTTAAAGGCATCAGCCGTTAAAAAAAAACGATATTACACATTAACATTGAACTTTGCAAGGACCTTCCGAAAACTCAGCGGATAACCGAAAGAGCTCCTCAGCGCCCCCTTGCTCTTTCCCCCACCCACTCCTTATGCATGTCCTTGTGTTGTCTAGTCAACGCCTTTCCTCCGAGAAATATACGACCGGGCCGCATATCACCGCCATCCATCAGCCAAACGCTCCCAAATGTGGCGTGCGCAGTTATTAAAGTGGCACAGCCATACATCAAGTTATTCTACAGACAGATCAAAACGCTCACACAAACCTTCTCACTGGGGGGCAGTTGGTTGCTTGGCCTAATTTTAATGCCTATTTTAATGTCGGGATTAAGATAAAATACACTTATGTTATCATGCTCATATACTGCACTGACTTGAATACACACACCCATGTTTGATACAAAATAAAATAAAAAAGTAATTATATTTCCTAACTGGTTGATGATTGTGCTTCATTACCAGTATCATGAAATGGTCTTCCCAACACCTCCTACGTTATTTGCTAACAACCTTTGAGCATTTTTTTCCCTCCAGCTCGTGAGTGACAGCTCGGAATTACCGTATTTTTCGGACTATAAAGCGCACTTGAAACCCTTTCATTTTCTCAAAAATCGACAGTGCGCCTTATAGCCCGGTGCGCCTAATGTGCGGCATCATTCTGGTTGTGCCTACCGACCTCGAAGGAATTTTATTTGGTACATGGTGTAATGATAAGTGTGACCAGTAGATGGCAGCCACACATAAGAGATACGTGTAGACTGCAATATGACGCCAGGAAACAACACCAAAACTTTAAAATGTTCCATTGGAAAATAAAGAACATTACACACGGCGCTCAAAAATCTGTCAAAATGTGTTAGTATGACTTTGAAGCCCCACCGCTTGATGGATTGTCGGCCCATTACGGCTACCGTAGTCAGAGATACAAGTATTACTATGGTGTGTGTTTAAGGACCGCAAAATGGCACCTATTAGCAGACATATTATCTGTCGTTTTGTTTCATAATGTTATGCAAAACCAACTTTTCTTACCTTCTGGTACCTGCTGAAGGCTGGCAGCGCTTCATAGCAGCAGTCGACCTCCAGGGACCCAACTCCCCCCCCCCCCCCCTCTGTTGCGAGTTGTCGTGATTATATGTAACATGTTTATGTGTGCATAGCATGGAGGTTTTTCCCCACTCCAGACTAGGCCCCCTTAAGAGCCCAGTCCAGATTGTATTTTTTTACTCATCTTCTTCCCCAGCGTTTTACCTTTTTTCCCATCTTTTACGTGGCGACCCATCAGCGTTCCTGTTCTGTAACCCTGTACACTGTTTGTTTGTCTAATCTTGAACGGGTTTGTGCTGAAAACATAGTTTTGTTGTACTTGTGCAATGACAATAATGTCCTATCCTATCTTTTCCTATCCTGCTGATGTGTATTTGAGCTCTGCACAAGTCCTGAAAATTTGCGCACGTCCACCACTGTAGTCCGTGTCGATGCCATAGTGGATACGCTTCTTCTTTTTCTCTATCTTCTTGTTATGGGACATTCATCCTCCGCTGTTGCCATTTCTAATTTAAAGTAGTGTAAAGTTCTAACTTATATCTATCAGTAAACTCGCCATGAAAGCGCTAAAACATACCGGTGTAGTGAGTATACATTATTCACCCAAGGAACTTTAGTTATTGGAGAGTTCCGGTCGGACGGTTTTTCACGGGACACATTTCCGGCGTTGTTGTTGCACTAGTGAGCCACGGATGAGGAGATGCTGCTCCGTTATTGATTGAAGTGAAGTCTGAATGTCATTAAAGCAGTTAGCTCCATCTTTTGACACTTCTTCCACTCCCGTCCTTGCACGCTACACCGCTACAACAAAGATGACGGGGATAAGTACATTACATCGCCCACAAAACGGCGCATCCTGAATCGAGTCATTTTTGTCACATTTTCACCCAATAACCACCATTACATGTTATGTACACCACAAGGAAAATGTTTTAAATTTAGAAAAAAAATCATAATGTGACCACTTTAACGCGCCTTACAATCTGGTGCGCCTTTTGTATGAAAATACACCTGAACAGACCTGCTCATCGGCAGTGCGCCTTATAATCCGGAGCGCCCTATGGTCCGGAAAATACGGTTCGATTAATCGAATAATCGGATACAGCACAAAATTGCTCGCCATTACCATCATTCTTTTGTTCTAATAAATGCACATCATTAACATTAAAAATAATGTGTTTAACTTATGCGCATTTAAAGAATAAATACATAAAAATTATGTATTTATGTCAGAAAGCGGCTTGAAGATGATCTGTAAAACATAATCTATGCAACATTTCGACCAAAGAACCACTGTCACATGTTATGTAGTCCACAAGGACATGTTTTCCATTTAGAAAAAAACAATAATATGACCCCTTTAATGCGCCTTTTAATCCGGTGCGCCTTATATATAGAATAGAAAGTACTTTATTGATCACTGGGGGAAATTCAGCACCACAGTTCGCTCACAATAAACAAACACTCAGGTATTTTTTTTTACATGTGAATAATGTAAATACAGTCTATTATACAGCATTATTCACATGTGAATAATATAAATACAGTCTATTATACAGCATTATTCACATGTGAATAACATAAATACAGTCTATTATACAGCAATATTCACATGTGAATAATATAAATACAGTCTATTATACAACATTATTCACATGTGAATAACATAAATACAGTCTATTATACAGCATTATTCACATGTGAATAATATAAATACAGTCTATTATACAGCATTATTCACATGTGAATAATATAAATACAATCCATCATACAGCATTATTCACATGTGAATAATATAAATACAGTATTTTGCAGCATTATTCACAAGTGAATAATATAAATACAGTCTATTATACAGCATTATTCACATGTGAATAATATAAATACAGTCTATTATACAACATTATTCACATGTGAATAACATAAATACAGTCTATTATACAGCATTATTCACATGTGTATAATATAAAGACAGTCTATTATACAGCATTATTCACATGTGAATAATATAAATACAATCTATCATACAGCATTATTCACATGTGAATAATATAAATACAGTATTTTGCAGTATTATTCACATGTGAATAATATAAATACAGTCTATTATACAGCATTATTCACTTGTGAATAATATAAATACAGTCTATTATACAGCATTATTCACATGTGAATAATATAAATAGTCTATTATACAGCATTATTCACATGTGAATAACATAAATACAGTCTATTATACAGCATTATTCACATGTGAATAATATAAATACAGTCTATTATACAGCATTATTCACATGTGAATAATATAAATACAGTCTATTATACAGCATTATTCACATGTGAATAATATAAATACAATCTATCATACAGCATTATTCACATGTGAATAATATAAATACAGTATTATGCAGCATTATTCACATGTGAATAATATAAATACAGTCTATTATACAGCATTATTCACATGTGAATAATTTAAATACAGTATATTATACAATATTTTTCACATGTGAATAATTTAAATACAGTCTATTATACAGCATTATTCACATGTGAATAACATAAATACAGTCTATTATACAGCATTATTCACATGTGAATAATTTAAATACAGTCTAATATACAGCATTATTTACATGTGAATGATATAAATACAGTGTATCATACAGCATTATTCACACGTGAATAACATAAATACAGTCTATTATACAGCATTATTCGCATGTGAATAACATAAATACAGTCTATTATACAGCATTATTCGCATGTGAATAATATAAAAATACAGTCTATTATACAGCATTATTCACATGTGAATAATATAAATACAGTATTATACAGCATTATTCACATGTGAATAATATAAATACAGTCTATTATACAGCATTATGTTAATAATATAAATACAGTCTATTATACATTCAATATTTTCATACATGAAAAAAGATCAAAAATATATTATTCATCGGCAATGCGCCTTATAGTCCGGTGCGCCCTATGGTCCGGAAAATACGGTTGTTTTTTGCAAAAAAACAATGTATTGACCCCAAACACAGGACGACTCTGAATAAAATAAATGTTTGTTGTTATTAGTACCATTTTGTTGGATACATGACATAAAATGCATACATGAGTGTAAATGCTATGCATTACTCATTCATACGCCGTCTCTGAACGTATACCCTCTAAATATGGATTCCTGCTGGCAGTACAGATGCACTGCTGCAGAAATAGAATGGCGGCGTGGAGCCAGAGGATATATGTCTGCCTCTGACTCAACTTCGAACAATTGTACTGATAGACTGGTCATATACTTGAGATCCAAATAAGACTTTGACCTCTGACCACTCACTGTGTGCAGTTTGCATTTATTACAAGTCTTATATTGACATCCTCTACGTCTACATTATATAACCTATTTTTGCTGAATTGCATCCAAATTAGAGCTAAAGACATAGACTGGAGCTTGTGTCATCCCTTTGTGTTCCTCTTGTTTTCATGTGGTTTTTTGGTTGGGGACCCTTTGGGACTGTGTGACTTTCGTGACTTCTGCGGTGCTTTTTTTGTGAAATTCTGGATCGGCCTCCAGGGAGCCTTTTTGGCCTTGGAGACCAGCTGCTGGGTCTCTGCCACACCAGAGTCCATTTGGAGAGACTGGAGGAGATGCGGATGAAGAGACAGGACTGCGGAGACATACAAGCTTCACAGTGAGCAGGTATCGGACGCCTCGGTCTCCTTAGACGCATCCTCGCTGGCCGAGAGTTGGTGGGCGGCCAAGGGTGGAGTCGGCTTTCTTGGTTGCTTAGCAGCAGACGATGACGTGGAACACCGCAGAGGCCATCACAAGTGTATATGTTTTTGTTTAGTTTTAGTTTTTTTGTTGGTGTTTTACGTTTGTGGCTGATTAGAAGTGGCTGGTTGCATCAGCTCTGCTCTTTTAATGTCTTTAACCCTTGTGTAATGTTCATATTTTTGTTACTCAGCCAGCGTGTGTGGGTCTGATGGACCCGTTGCTCTTTGTGAATTTTAATGCCTCACAATCAAACACTTTTATGTTAAAATACTGAACAGATGTTTATTGGGATAAGGTAAACATCCGTTCAGTATGGGTTAAAATATTTTTAACCCAATTAGGTGAAATTACATCATCTCCCACGGCACACCAGACAATATCTCACGGTACACTAGTGGTTGAAAAACACTGACTTACAGAATCTTGTATTATTGTTTACATTCAGAGCAGCCATCTTTGGTAAGAATACTCAGACTCTCCGAGTAGGAAATCCGAACACCGCAAAAAAGTCAGTGTTCAAAAACAAGAAAAATAAGCCAGTAGAGCAAGAATATTTGGCTTGTCAAGACTTTCCAAAACAAGTCTAATTAAAGATGGACGGGACCGACTTTGAGGGCTCATAAAATCCAAACCGGAGCAGTAATTAAAACTCTTTCATCAACTTTTAATCAGAAGGGTTCAATCTCTCTCCTGTGCTAATTTGAAACCGACACGACAAACGCGCTCAGAGGAGATAATGTTTGAAAAAAGGTGACTGTTTTTACTCAACCTAACAGATGTTTATTGGGATAAGGTAAACATCCGTTCAGTATTTTAACATAAAAGTGTTTGATTGTGAGGCATTAAAAGCCACAAAATGCAATGGGTCCATCAGACCCACAAACGCTGGCTGAGTAACAAAAATGTGTTCCCACACAAGGTTGCAACATTGTTTGTCAACACTGTCTGCTCTCATTTTCTCGCACATTTGACCCTCTGGTGTTCTGTGTACCTACACTCTGTCCTCCTCCTGTCTAGGCCTGCTGTGTGTGTGTGTGTGTGTGTGGTACACAGAACATCAATTTCCACACTTCTATTAGCCCCGGGTCCAGTAGACCCGGACATCTTATATGTAATAGAAATGTGTAGGGGGGGTGTATGGTGTGTGGTCATTAAATATGTATTCTGATATATGTTCTTCACAGAAAATGAGCCAAAGTCAGTGAGTCTCAGTTTGAAAAATTAATTAATTGTATCATTTTTCTTTTAATAAAAAATGAAAACGGGTCCCACAGACCCGAACACCACACCACACCTTTGTGTGTCTGTCCTTTGTGTTCTTTGATGTTTCCCTTTTACACACATGTTGATATGTGCTATGTCTATGAGGTTTTTTTCCCTTGGCCTCAGTCTGGACCCCCCTCTCCAGGGGCCCAGGCTTGGACTGAATTTTTTTGTTTTCTCATCCCCCAGCGTTTACCTGTTTCTCACCTTTTTTGTTGGCAATTGGCAGAACCGTCAGCGATCCCGTGCTGTCTCCCTTTAATGTTTGTCTGATCTTGAATGGGATTGTGCTGAAAATCTGAATTTCCCCTCGGGGATTATTAAAGTATTTCTGATTCTGATTGTGTTGTGTCCAAACAACCCAATACGAGCACGAGGTACACTTGAGTGTTCGCAGAAGCATCCTGATTTTTAGTCTGGACTGCCCACACTTCGCCCAGTGGGCAGGAGCAGTAACGTGAGGCAATGCTCAACCCCGCTGCCTCCATTAGAGTCAGAAAGTAGGGGATTACCTCCCCCGGGGGCTGGGCTAATGACTGTCATGGCCGCGGAAAGCCGATTTACCGAGGCTGCGGCAGGGAGGCGTGAAGCCCAAATCTCCTACTAAGACCCAGCGTGAGAGGCCTTAATAAAGGAGACACTCCACCTTATCGGCTGCTTCCTTCTTAAAGGAAGTTGTTTGAGTCATGCGTGACTTGCTGTATTTATGAATAATATCACAAGCGGTAGTAAATGGATGCATGGATGGATCACTAGTTCAACAAAAAATGTGTTGGATCCCATGCCTTAATTTGACTATTTTGTTGTTAGTTCACACAAAGACAATCAGACCAAGCTTGGAGCCGCTTCACACATAAACCACACTAAAACAAAGAGTTTTCCCTCCAAATCCTCTAAATAAAATCAAAACCTGTGTGTATGCGACATAGAGTACACCTCTGATTTCGTATCAGCATTTGCATTAAAAGTGATTGTTGTGACAAGTCAAAGTTAAAGTTAAAGTACCAATGATTGTCACACACACACTAGGTGTGGCGAAATTATTCTCTGCATTTGGCCCATCACCCTTGATCACCCCCTGGGAGGTGAGGGGAGCTGTGAGCAGCAGCGGTGGCCACCCCCGGGAATCATTTTAGGTGATTTTACCCCCAAGTCCAACCTTTGACGCTGAGTGGTAATGGGTCCCATTTTTATAGTCTTTGGTATGACTCGGCTGGGGTTTGAACTCACGACCTACCGATTTCAAGGTGGACACTCTAACCACTGGGCCACTGAGTACGTAAATTAGCATCTGGTCTTTTTTAATTGACCTCGCTCACTAGCCACCAAAGAAGCTAACAAACAAAGTTTTTTGCTGTTTTCCTGTGTGTAGTGTTTTAGTTCTTGTCTTGCGCTCCTATTTTGTTGTTGATTGTCATGTACGGATGTACTTTGTGGACGCCGTCTGCTGCTCCACACGCTGTAAGTCTTTGCTGTCGTCCAGCATTCTGTTTTTGTTTACTTTGCAGCCAGTTCAGTTTTAGTTTCCTTTTGCATAACCATCCATTAGCATCAATGCCTTTTCTCAGCGGCACTCGCCTTTTGTTTCTTTTTGGTTTAAGCATTCGACACCTTTTTACCTGCACCCTGCCTCCCGCTGTCGTATGCATATCGTAATCACGACAAACCATGTTCCCGAAAGCCGCAAAGCAATTAGCTACCTGCTGCCACCTACTGATATGGAAGAGTATTACACGGTTACTCTGCCGCACTCCTAGACAGCGCCGACACTCAACAACGGCACGTTATTTGCGGATTATAATTACCGGTTTGTAAACAAATATTTTTAACCCAATTATGTGAAATGATATAATCTCCCACGGCACACCAGACACTATCTCACGGTACACTAGTGGTTGAAAAACACTGACTTATAGAATCTTGTATTATTGTTTAAATTCAGAGCAGCCATCTTTGGTAAGAATACTCAGACTCTCCGAGTAGGAAATCTGAACTCCGTGGGGGGTGCACTGCAAAAAGTCAGTGTTCAAAAACAAGAAAAACAAATACAAAAATTTGGGTTATTTTATTTGAATTAAGCAAAATTATCTGCCAATAGAACAAGAAAAGTTGGCTTGTCAAGACTTTCTAAAACAAGTAAAATTAAGATAGACGGGACCGACTTTGAGGGCTCATAAAATCCAAACCGGAGCAGTAATTAAAACTTTTTCATCAACTTTTAATCAGAAAGGTTCAATCTCTCTCCTGTGCTAATTTGAAGCCGACACAACAAACGCGCTCAGAGGAGATAATGTTTGAAAAAAGGTGATTGTTTTTACACAACTTTTGTTTTGAAGGGGGAATTGCAAACTTCCTGTTGATTTTTGCTGGGTGTTGTTAGTGTATGAAATCTAGGTCTAAGTGAGACCTACATAGAGGTTTTTGTTTCATGTCTCTATGACATTCCTACTGGGAGTTAGAGGCAGTTTTGTCTGTGTTTTCTTCCTAGGAGGCGCTAAAGCGCAATTTTGAGTTTTGGGGTTTGTTTTTTTGATTAGATCGCAATTTTTGCCAGTCCAATTTTGGTGAGTTTTGAAGCATGTTAAGGGGGTCAAATTACAGCTCAAAGAGGCGGCGGTATAATAATAAAACTCTAGAAATTCAATAGGGTCCTCTGTCCCAAAGGGACTCGGTCCCTAATAAGCTAACCTCAATGAACCCAAAAATACCTTAAAATAAGTATATTCTCACTAATAACAAGTGTAATCTTCTTGGTAGAAAAAAAAGAGACTTTTTTGCTCAATATGTTGAAAAATATTCTTAAATTAAGCACATTATCTTGACATAATGATATGCGCTCGGCATCATGAATTTTTTTTTCATGCTTGAAGTAAGAAATTATTACTTTAAAAAAGTAGTTTTATACTTGTGAGTGTTGATGACACAGCTTTGCATCAGTTGGTATTCTAGTTCCAAGCATGTTTTACTCAAAATAGGTCATAACATTTCAGCAACAAGCTGTAATATCTTACTGAGATAATTTAGGACCAAAACCCCTAAAACAAGTAAAACACTCTAACATAAAATCTAATTAGTGAGAAGAATGATCTTATCAGACAGAAAATAAGCAAATATCAACCTTATTTGAGATATTTAATTTTAATTAGATTTCAGTTTTTGCAGTGTGTTCCAGGTGAAATTCCGACCCGAAATGGGGAAATTCCGAATGGAACGCAGTGTAAGACCGGAAATAATCCACAAAATTCGGCAAATCGCAACAGATATGAATGACCTCGTGTGAGAAAAGTTGATGCAGATCCACACTCCGTGTTTGCTCTTTTTCCTCAAGTGGGATCCTTTAATAGTGTCGCTGAACACAAGACATACAAAAACAATGACCGTGCATGTGAGCTGTGTGCTTGGTATTTTATGTATTATTTTGTATCTATTTATCTTAAGTACCATGTTTTTATCTGTCATTATGAATGAGTTTGCTTGCGATTTCGTTGTACGACGACAATAAAGATCTATTGTATTATCCTATTAAAAATGGAGGAGATGTGTTGCCAAAAACTGATGGATATGCAAAACAAAAAAATGACAGAAACTACCAAAGACTATAAAAACGGGACACATTACCTCCCTGCTTGGCACTCAGCATCAAGGGTTGGAATTGGGGGTTGAATCACCAAAAATGATTCCCCGGCGCGGCCACCGCTGCTGCTCACTGCTCCCCTCACCTCCCAGGGGGGTGATCAAGGGTGATGGGTCAAATGCAGAGAATCATTTCGCCACACCTAGTGTGTGTGTGACCATACTTGCCAACCCTCCCGAATTTTCCGGGAGACTCCCGAAATTCAGCGCCTCTCCCGAAAACCTCCCGGACAGATATTCTCCCGAAAATCTCCCGATTTTCAGCCGGAGCTGGAGGCCACGCCCCCTCCAACTCCATGCGGACCTGAGTGAGGACAGCCTTTTCTTTATGACGGGAGGACAATAGGGTGACAATAACTAAATCATCCAGACTAGAGATACATTGTATTATTATGTTTTTCTTACCTAAAAATAAATAGATTTATTAATTAAAAAAAAAAAAAATACATGTATACTATATTTTGCTAAAAACATCAAAATTAATTGTATTTTTATTTGTATTTTTTCTGACTCCTTATTACATCCAGCCATAGAATTATACATTAAAATAAACATATTTGAAATCATTAATTTTAAATGATCGTAATAATTCATTTAAAATGACCATATTTAATTATTAAAATAATTGCTTGTTTGTCAACAAATTTAGCATTTTATTCATTACATTTTGAAGCTCTCGGAAGCCAAGTTATGTTATATTCCTTAAGATTTATTTATGCAAGTTTGAAGTATCAATTATCTAAACACAGTTTTGTTTGCATATTTTCAGGATATATATATATATATGTGTGTATATATATATATATGTATATGTATATGTATATATATATATATATATATGTATATGTATATGTATATATATATATATATATATATATATATATATATGTATATGTATATGTATATGTATATGTATGTATATATATATATATGTATGAAATACTTGACTTGCTGAATTCTAGCTGTCAATATACTCCTCCCCTCTTAACCACGCCCCCGCCCTCACTCAACCCCCCCCCACCTCCCAAAATCGGAGGTCTCAAGGTTGGCAAGTATGTGTGTGACAATCATTGGCTCTTTAACTTTTTAACTTAACTTTTGTAGTAATAGTATCCACGGCTTGTAGGGCACTGAGCACAATGTTCCTGCGGCCATGACTCCTTTCATGTCCCGTGGAGAGAATTCAGCTCTGTGACATTTAAGAATATCTGATCTAAAGGAGTTCTTCTCGTTTACTGCTTCTTACTCCCCCCCTCTGTTTTCTTTTATTCTCCCTCCACCATGTTTAAATAACACGTGCAGAGTCCCCAACGCGTGTGGCGACGCAATTTGCTTGCATGTCGATCCGGAGCAAGGGCGGCCCATGGGGAGCACTCGTGCACAAAGGAGAGCACTCATGCACAAGTCTGTACCACTGATCTGGTGCGTCGACGTCATGCAGCGTCTTCGGATTCTGGGTTCCCGATTGTGCGCTTTTAACTGTGCGGCTCTTCTACCCATAGGACCGCGGTATCAGCGGGACCTATGGGTGTATGGAGCTCAATGCGTACTCCGGCTTGCAGATGAGCGCACTGCGCAATGAACTCACAGCGGGGTTCCGACGCGCGTCATTGTGCACCGGTGTATGGCGGATGACAAAGCCCAGGATGTCGCCTCTCTCACTGCCCTTGCAGTCTCACAATTCCAGTTGGTAAGACTCTGACTAATTCTCACCCTGCTTGGTAGTAACTGTTAGAATAATTATGTACATATTATCACACAACTCTTATGCTTAAGGGCCGTTGCTATAGTTATTATCAATTGTGCTGAAGTAGTATTTTTCTTTGTCTGTGCAAAGCTGGCAATCCAAAAGATTGCAAGCCAGTCTCGTATCAGTGTTTGTTTCCAGAATCGGCCTGCTGACTGCCTAGGCCGAACATCGAGTACCGTGACGCAGACAGAGCAGAGACAAGGCGATATCACAACTGTCAGAACGTTTGCATATTTGTATAATCATGTATTGTGTCTAACTGGAGCTGTCGAGATGACCCCCCTTCCCTCGGCGACAGCTTCAGTGATGTAACCAGGGACCTCCCAAATAAATAGAGGAAGCACGTGGGCTGGACTTTTAGAGCGTAGTTTGGATCTGTAACTAGAGTACAGCCCAAAAATTGAGCCGAATTTAACTCTGTCTCTGAATGATTCCTTGCTTCTTGTCTGTTTAATAGACGTCATCAGTGTTTGAACCTGACCGTAATTTATACAAAACCCTAAACCAGGGAAGTTGGCACGTTGTGTAAATGGTAAATAGAAACAGAATACAATGATTTGCAGATCCTTTTCAACTTATATTCAATTGAATAGACTGCAAAGACAGAGATATTTAACGTTCGAACGGGAAAATTTGCTCATTTGGAATTTGATGCCTGCAACATGTTTCAAAAAAGCTGGCACAAGTGGCCAAAAAAAAGACTGAGAAAGTTGAGGAATGCTCATCAAAACACTTATTTGGAACATCCCACAGGTGAACAGGCTAATTGGGAACAGGTGGTTGCAATGATTGGGTATAAAAGCGGCTTCCGGGAAATGCTCAGTTATTCACAAACAAGGATGGGGCGAGGGTCACCACTTTGTGAACAAATGTGTGAGCAAATTGTCCAACAGTTTAAGAACAACATTTCACAACAAGCTATTGCAAGGAATTTAGGAATTTCACCATCTACGGTCCGTAATATCATCAAAACGTTCAGAGAATATGAAGAAATCAATGCATGAAGCAGCAAAGCTGAAAACCAACATTGAATGCCCGTTACCTTCGATCCCTCAGACGGTACTGCATCAAAAAGCGACATCGGTGTGTAAAGGATATCACCACATAGGCTCAGGAACACTTCAGAAAGTCATTGTCAGTAACTACATTTCGTCACTACATATGTAAGGGCAAGTCAAAACTCTACTATGCAAAGCGAAAAGCCATGTATCAACAACACCCAGAAATGCCGGCGGCTTCGCTCGGCCCGAGCTCATCTACGATGGACTGATGCAAAATGTTAAAGTGTTCTGTGGTCTGACGAGTCCACATTTCAAAATTGTTTTTAGAAACTGTGGACGTCGTGTCCTCCGGAACAAAGAGGAAAAGAACCATCCGGATTGTTACAGGCGCAGGCCACGCCCAGCCGCACAACGGAATAGAATTGATTTTTTTTTTTACTGAATGAGACACCCAGAATGTACATGAAAATAAAGAATGTGGGATTTACAATATTAACTATGAAGGATAAAACACTGAATATTGACAACAAATGAACGTCACACCCCCCTCTCGATCGACATATTTTACAATCAAGCAAAACGCAACAAAAATGCAACAAACACAGCGAAATATGAACGTGAAAGGTAAAACAAATAAACCCACCTTCTATCTGATATATGTGACATATTGCTATCATCAGACCGGAGGTGGGACTTGGGCGCAGTCGAGTGTTCCAACAGGACAATGACCCCAAACGCACTTTAAAAGTGGTAAAGGAATGGCTAAATCAGGCTAGAATTAAGGTTTTAGAATGACCTTCCCAGATTCCTGACTTAAACCTGTGGACAATGCTGAAGAAACAAGTCTGTGGAAGTCGCTTCCTAGCAGTACCACTGACATATACTTCACAGGAGCCAAGCGTGCAGGTTTTAACAAGGTTTTAATGATAATCTTTGAACAAAAGTTTTCACTCCAGTAGAACGTGACTTTTCAGTCCCGTCCGTATCCTCTCTCCCCTCCTGCTCCCGACCGCTTACTGTTAAAGACAACAGATGATTAGATCAACACGTACCACCTGTGAAATCTAATCACTTGCCAGCTGTGTCTCGCCGTCAGCACTGCCACGCCCCCGTCTGATGGTGCTCTGTCCTCAGCACCATGGACAGAGGCGGTGACCTTTGCTCCTGCAGGCAGCGCTGGCAACATCTCCCTCCGCAAAGTCCATGTCAGAAAACCAACTAATTTAGCTGAACTGCACCAATTTTGTCAAGAGGAGTGGTCTAAACTTAAACCAGAAGCTTGTGGATCGCTACCAAAAGCGCCTTAGTGCAGTGAAACTTGCCAACGGACATGTAAGCAAATATTAACATTGCTGTATGTATACTGGGGAGAATGCATATATGTTTAAGAGTTATTTCTTTATTCATAGCCATGTTTGGATCAGCTAGTATTTTTCCATGTATACTCAATCAATCAATCAATCAATGTTTATTTATATAGCCCTAAATCACAAGTGTCTCAAAGGGCTGCACAAGCCACAACGACATCCTCGGTACAGAGCCCACATAAGGGCAAGGAAAAACTCATCCCAGTGGGACGTCGATGTGAATGACTATGAGAAACCTTGGAGAGGACCACATTCGGTCCCCCCTCTAGGGGAGACCGAATGCAATGGATGTCGTGAGGGTCTGACATAATATTGTGAGAGTCCAGTCCATAGTGGATCCAACATAATAGTAAGAGTCCAGTCCATAGTGGGGCCAGCAGGAAACAACCCCGAGCGGAGACGGGTCAGCAGCGCAGAGATGTTCCCAACCGATGCACAGGCGAGCGGTCCACCCCGGGTCCCGACTCTGGACAGCCAGCACTTCACCCATGGCCACCGGACCTGTGTGTGTATACTCTGTATACCAGTTTCTCTTTGTCTGCAGAGGTCTGTGTAGTGTTTTAGGCATTGGAATGTGAGAAGGATGCATCCCCCTCCTTATCTTATCAGTGTTGGGGAAGGGGGAGGCATTCCTTTCTGGGCGGTAAGCTTTCCTATTCAAGAAGTAGTTTCTTTCTGTTTGAATGTTAGACCAATTTCGAGAAGCCGGTATGAATGTATTGGTGTGGGCTGGTCTCCTGAAGCTTTAGTAAAACTTGATAATATTCCTATTCTGTCTTGATGGTCCTTCTTACTCTGCATATATGTCTTGGGATTGACCAGTGACTTTAATTCCCTGAGAGAGAATACTGGGCAGACGCAACAATACTTTTGACCCAGCAGATTTGCTCACATTTTCAGTAGACCCATAATAAATCCATAAAAGAACCAAACTTCATGAATGTTTTTTGTGACCAACAAGTATGTGCTCCAATCACTCTATCACAAAAAAAATAAGAGTTGTAGAAAGTATTGGAAACTCAAGACAGCCATGACATTATGTTCTTTACAAGAGTATATAAACTTTTGACAACGACTGTCTATCATGCAAAAGCGCAGATTCCAACCATTGAAATACTTTGTATAGTTCAAGACTTACGGTATTGGTCTGGGCTGGTCTCCTGAAGCTTTAGTAAAACTTGATAATATTCCTATTCTGTCTTGATGGTCCTTCTTACTCTGCATATATGTCATCTGAAAGAACTTGGGATTGACCAGTGACTTTAATTCCCTGAGAGAGAATACTGGGCAGACGCAACAATACTTTTGACCCAGCAGATTTAGTCACATTTTCAGTTGACCCATAATAAATCCATAAAAGAACCAAACTTCATGAATGTTTTTTGTGACCAACAAGTATGTGCTCCAATCACTCTATCACAAAAAAATAAGAGATGTAGAAAGTATTAGAAACTCAAAACAGCCATGACATTATGTTCTTTACAAGTGTATGTAAACTTTTGACCACGACCGTATATCATGCAAAAGCGCAGATTCCAACCATTGAAATACTTTGTATAGTTCAAGACTTACGGTATTGGTCTGGGCTAGTCTCCTGAAGCTTTAGTAAAACTTGATAATATTCCTATTCTGTCTTGATGGTCCTTCTTACTCTGCATGTATGTCATCTGAAAGAATTTGGGATTAACCAGTGACTTTAATTCCCTGAGAGAGAATACTGGGCAGACGCAACAATAATTTTGACCCAGCAGATTTAGTCACATTTTCAGTAGACCCATAATAAATTCATAAAAGAACCAAACTTCATGAATGTTTTTTGTGACCAACAAGCATGTGCTCCAATCACTCTATCACAAAAAAAATAAGAGATGTAGAAAGTATTAGAAACTCAAGACAGCCATGACATTATGTTCTTTACAAGTGTATATAAACTTTTGACCACGACTGTATATCATGCAAAAGCGCAGATTCCAACCATTGAAATACTTTGTATAGTTCAAAACTTACGGTCATTTGAAAACATCACTGCACATCATAATGGCAGCTACAGTTTCCATCTTAAAGATCTAAAACAATTATTTACGAATGTCCG
The DNA here is from genome assembly GCF_033978685.3 of Nerophis lumbriciformis. Classification (NCBI taxonomy): domain Eukaryota; kingdom Metazoa; phylum Chordata; class Actinopteri; order Syngnathiformes; family Syngnathidae; genus Nerophis; species Nerophis lumbriciformis. The sequence goes on along the minus strand of NC_084571.2, from coordinate 30,459,205 downwards.
GCGGAACAGGCTTGTAGGGATGAAATAAGGCCCCCGGGCCTTAATTTGCCCAGTCCTGATCTAAATACACCGGTCTGAGTCTGCTCACTGACCGTATGACAACACAGGTAACATCTGTGGTTAAGGTAAAGGAGCATGTAGGCTTAAAATAAATGGTGTGATTACTCTGCACTGATGCATGATTAACGCGATCATTTCTTGTCTCATTTATTCCAGCTCCGCATTAAAACAAAGTCTTTCCATGTGCACGGTATGACTTTAAAAAAAAAAAACAACTATACATCACAAGCCGCGGCGTTCCCTCTCTGCAGCCTATGCGACGCCTCGCTGCATTTTCTCGAAAATCCTTGTATATTTGTGTGAAGGAGGCACAAGTCTGGCGAAGGATTAGGGGGAGAACAGCAAAGTGCCAAAATCTGCACAGCCTGTCAGAGTTTGGACGAGAAAGAGACAGGGAGAGGCGGGGGGGGAAGGAAAAAATGTCACGGAGGAGACTGCAAATGAGGCTTGTTTCAATAAGAGGATCGATGGGCATGCAAGAAAAGATGTTGTGTGCATCGACGATAAGTGTCCATTGGCAAACACCAGACGGGAGGTTATTGAAGGGGGAAAAATATACAGTCGTGGTTAAAAGTTGACGTACACTTGTAAAAAAGTATACATACAGCAATGTTAATATTTGCTTACATGTCCCTTGGCAAGTTTCACTGCAATAAGGCGCTTTTGGTAGCCATCCACAAGCTTCTGGTTGAATTTTTGACCACTCCTTGTCAGGTTCAAACACTGATGACATCTATTAATCAGACAAGAAGCAAGGAATCATGCAGAGACAAGAGTTCAATTTCGCTCATGGGGAGAACGCATGGAGCTGCACACTTAGTCACAGTCTTGCCCTACGCTCTAAAGTTCAGCTCCCGCATCCCTCTATTTTTTCAGGAGTTCCATAGTCAACATCACTGAGGCCGCCTTTAAAAGGAGTGGTCACATATATTATGCAAAGCAGGTCCAGTGCGCACAATACGTGACGGAATGTGCTGAGCGTTGTGATTTCGCCTTGTCTCCGCTTCGTCTGCGTGCTGTCATCTTATCTGCGTTGAGGTCCTTGTTGTCTCTGCTTCGTCTGCGTGCTGTCGTCTTATCTTTGTTGAGGTCCTTGAAGTTCTTGGTTGTTGGCGGGCTAAAACCAAGATAACATCTGCGGCTGAGGCCACCACTCAGATAAGAAGTTTCGTCCTTGCACAAATACAAAAGTCTAACTTGAGTACAATAGCATACTAAAGTTGTGTGGTAATATATATACATGATTGTTCTAACGCTCTTCTTGACAAAATTGGTGCAGTTCAGCTAAATTTGTTGGTTTTCTGACATGGACTTGTTTCTTCAGCATTGTCCACACGTTTAAGTGAGAAATACTTTTCATCTGACATCACATGGACAAAGATAAGACCTTCTGGAGGAAAGTTCTGTGGTCAGATGAAACAAAAATTGAGCTGTTTGGCCACAATACCCAGCAATATGTTTGGAGGAGAATAGGTGAGGCCTTTAATCCCAGGAACACTATGCTTACAGTCAAGCATGGTGGTGGTAGTATTATGCTCTGGGCCTGTTTTGCTGCCAATGGAACTGCACTGCAAAAACTGAAATCTAACTAAGATTAAATATCTCAAATAAGGATGATATTTTCTTATTTTTTGTCTGATAAGATAATTCTTCTCACTAAGCAGATTTTATGTTAGTGTTTTACTTGTTTTAAGGGTTTTGGTCCTAAATGATCTCAGTAAGATATTACAGCTTGTTGCTGAGATTTGGTTACCTATATTGAGTAAAACATGCTTGAAACTAGAATATCAACTGATGCAAAGCTGTGTCATCAACACTCCCAAAAATGAAACTACTAAAGTAATAATTTCTTACTTCAAGCATGAAAAAAAAAAATCACGATGCCGAGCGCATATCATTATGTCAAGATAATGGCACTAGCATTTACTTAATTTAAGAATATTTTTCGACATATTGAGCAAAAAGGTCTCTTTTTTTCTACCAAGAAGATTACACTTGTTATTAGTGAGAATATACTTATTTTAAGGTATTTTTGGGTTCATTGAGGTTAGCTAATTTTACTTGTTTTGGAAAGTCTCGACAAGCCGAATTTTCTTGTTCCATTGGCAGATAATTTTGCTTAGTTCAAATAAAATACCCCTCATTTTTGTATTTTTTTTTTCTTGTTTTTGAACACTGACTTTTTGCAGTGTGGTGCTTTACAGAAGGTAAATGGGAGAATGAAAAAGGAGGATTACCTCCAAATTCTTTAGGACAACCTAAAGTGCTGGCTGTCCAGAGTCGGGACCCAGGGTGGACCGCTCGCCTGTGCATCAGTTGGGGACATCACTGCGCTGCTGACCAGTCTCCGCTCGGGATGGTCTCCTGCTGGCCCCACTATGGACTGGACTCTCACTATTATGTTAGATCCACTATGGACTGGACTCTCACAATATTATGTCAGACCCACTCGACGTCCATTGCATCCGGTCTCCCCTAGAGAGGGGGGGGGGGGGGGGGGGGGGGGTGTTACCCACATCTGCGGTCCTCTCCAAGGTTTCTCATCGACGTCCCACTGGGTTGTGAGTTTTTCCTTGCCCTTATGTGGGCGCTGAACCGCGGATGTCGTTGTGGCTTGTGCAGCCCTTTGAGACACTTGTGATTTAGAGCTATATGAATAAACATTGATTGATGATTGAACACACATGAAAAGTGGTAAAGGAATGGCTAAATCAGGCTAGAATGAAGGTTTTAGAATGGCCTTCCCAAAGTCCTGACTTAAACGTGTGGACAATGCTGAAGAAACAAGTCCGTGGAAGTCGCTTCCTAGCGGTACCACTGACATATACTTCACAGGAGCCGAGCGTGCAGGTTTTAACAAGGTTTTAATGATAACATTTTAACAAAAGTTTCCAGTAGAACATGACTTTTCAGTCACGTCCGTATCCTCTCTCCCATCCTGCTCCCGGCCGCTTACTGCTGAAGACAACAGATGATTAGATTAACACGTACCACCTGTGAAATCGAATCACCTGCCAGCTGTGTCTCGCCGTCAGCACTGCCACGCCCCCGTCTGATGGCGCTCTGTCCTCAGCACCATGGACAGAGGCCTTTGCTCCTGCAGGCACCGCTGGCAACATCTCCCTCCGCAAAGTCCATGTCAGAAAACCAACTAATTTAGCTGAACTGCACCAATGTTGTCAAGAGGAGTGGTCCAAACTTAAACCAGAAGCTTGTGGATGGCTACCAAAAGCGCCTTATTGCAGTGAAACTTGCCAAGGGACATATAAGTAAATATTAACATTGCTGTATGTAAACTTTTGACTTTTGGTCACATTTTCAGTAGACCCATAATAAATTCATAAAAGAACCAAACTTCATGAATGTTTTTTGTGACCTACAAGTATGTGCTTCAATCACTCTATCACAAAAAAATAAGGGTTGTAGAAATGATTGGAAACTCAAGACAGCCATGACATCATGTTCTTTACAAGTGTACGTAAACTTTTGACCACGACTGTATATTTTTTTTCACTAGTTTCCCTCGCCTCTGGCTTGGAAACAATACTCCCGGAGAAACATGATGTCGTCGTACTATTCCGCTTCACCCTGACGTCTTGATGATGATCACTTGTGGCCACTGCACGGGTGTAGCGGATGGGGTTAGGGAGGGGTTCCCCACAGGCTTGATCATTAGTTTTAGGCGCTTGCCCTTTGTTGTTTTGTGCAATTCCCCGGCCTGTGCCTTCTTGGGGAGGGGGAGATGTGATCGCTGGGGACAGCCCTTCAGCAGTCGTCCATGTCACGGGCCCCGGTGGAGGGGGAAACCCATTACGACAAAGCAGCCCATGCCGCCTTACTTTTGTCTCTACCTCTGAATTTCCGACTATAAGGCGCACTTAAAATCCTTTCATTTTCTCAAAAATCGACAGTGCGCCTTATAACCCGGTGCGCCTAATGTACGGAAAAATTCTGGTTGTGCTTACCGACCTCGAAGCAATTTTATTTGGTACATGGTGTGATGATAAGTGTGATCAGTAGATGGCAGTCACACATAAGAGATACGTGTCGACTTCAATATGATGGCAGTAAACAACACCAAAACATTAAATGTTCCATTGAGAATATAGAACATTACACACGGCACTCAAAAATCTGTCAAAATGTTTTTAGTACGATTTCGGTACGCTTGATGGATTGTCGGCACATTAAACATTCAAGTTTTACTATGGTGCGTGTATAAGGACCGCAAAATGGCACCTACTAGCAGACATATTTTCTGGCGTTTTTTTTCACAATATTATGCAAAACCAACTTTTCTTACCTTCCGGTACCCGCTGATCTGTATTTGGGATCTGCATTAGTCTTGAAAATGTGCGCGTGTCCACCATTGTAGTCCGTGCCGAGACCGTAGTCATAAGCTTCTTCTTTATATTCTTTAAATTTAGAAACAAATCATAATATGACCCCTTTAATGCGCCTTATAATCCGGTGCGCCTTTTGTATGAAAATAGACCTGAATAGACCCGCTCATCAGCAGTACGCCTTATAATCCGGTGCGCCCTATGGTCCAAAAAATACGGTAATTACTAGGGCTGTGAGTCTTTGGGCCCCAGTTGATTCGATTCTTGGGGGTAACAGTTTGATTCGGAATCAATTGTCAAATTAAACTAGAAGTCATTTAAAATTGTCATACACCGTATTTTTCGGACTATAAGGCGCACTTAAAATCCTTTCAATTTCTCGAAAATCGACAGTGCACCTTATAACCCGGTGCGCCTAATGTACGGAATAATTTTGGTTGTGCTTACCGACCTCAAAGCAATTTTATTTAGTACATTGTGTAATGATAAGTGTGACCAGTAGATGGCAGTCATACATAAGAGATACGTGTAGACTTCAATATGATGGCAGTAAACAACACCAAAACTCTAAATGTTCCATTGAGAATATAGAACATTACATACGGCACTCAAAAATCTGTAAAAATGTTTTTAGTACGACTTCGGTAAGCTATGTACCACTTAATGAATTGTCCGTGTATTAAACATACAAGTATTATTATGGTGTGTGTATAAGGTAAGCCATGTTATCTGCCGTTTTGATTTGCAATATTATGCAAAAACAACTTTGCTTACCTTCTGGTACCTGCTGATGTGTATTTGGGATCTGCATAAGTCCTGAAAATGTGTGTGCATCCGCAATTGTAGTCCGTGGCGACACCGTAGTCATAAGCTTCTTCTTTTTCCCTAACCCGAATAACATTCAGACTTTATTTCAATCAATAACGGAGCAGCATCTCCTCATCCGTGGCTCAATAATGCAACAACAACGCCAGAAATGTGTCCCGTGAAAAACCGTCCGACCGGAACTCTCTAATAACTAAAGTTCCTTGGGTGAATAATGCAAACTCACTACACCGGTATGTTTTAGCGCTTTCATGGCGAGTTTACTGACAGATATAAGTAAGAACTTTACACTACTTTATATTAGAAATGGCAACAGCGGAAGATGAATGTCCCATAAGAATATAGAGAAAAAGATTAATCTTATGACTACGGTGTCGGCACGGACTACAATTGCGGACCCGCGCACATTTTCAAGATTTATGCAGATCCCAAATACACATCAGCAGGTACCAGAAGGTAGGAAAAATTGATTTTGTATAATAATGCAAAACAAAATGCCAGGTAGTATGTTTGCTAATAGTTGCCATTTTCGGTCCTTATACACACACCACAATAATACTTGTATGATTAATGCGCCGACAATCCATCAAGCGGTGCGGCTTCATAGCTTACCGAAATCGTACTAAAAACATCTTGACAGAATTTTGAGCGCCGTGTGTAAATGTTCTATCTTCTCAATGGAACATTTAAAGTGTTTGTGTTGTTTACTGGCGTCATCTTGCAGTATACACGCATCTCTTATGTGTGACTGCCATCTACTGGTCACACTTATCATCACACCATGTACCAAATAAAATTGCTTCGATGTCGGTAAGCACAACCAAAATTATGCCGTACATTTGGCGCACCCGGTTATAAGGCGCACCGTCGATTTTTGAGAAAATGAAAGGATTTTAAGTGCGCCTTATAGTCCGAAAAATACAGTATATAGCACATATTTTAAGGAAGGCATTTAGGGATTTTTTAAAGCTAATTAACACTTAAAAATGTTCATTGGTTAGGTTGTCCGCCCTGAGATCGGTAGGTTGTGAGTTCAAACCCTGGCCGAGTCATACCAAAGACTATACAAATGGGACCCATTACCTCCCTGCTTGGCACTCAGCGTCAAGGGTTGGAATTGGGGGTTAAGTCACCAAAAATGATTCCCGGGCGTGGCCACTTCTGCTGCTCACTGCTCCCCTCACCTCCCAGGAAGTGAACAAGGGGATGGGTCAAATGCAGAAGACACATTTCACCACACCTAGTGTGTGTGTGTGACAATCTTTGGTACTTTAACTTTAACTTAATGTCCAATTTTCAAAATGTCATTGATTGATGTTTTTTGTTTTTGTTTTTTTAATAATAGTGCAGAGTGACAACGAGCTGTCATGACGGATCAATTTTGGGATCATCTCGCTCCGCCTTGAGGAACGTCAGGAACCTTCTCTGTCCGTCTGTGTCAGCATGACGACGAGACAAAACACTGTCAGCGTTGATGCTGACTCGTGTCGTCGTACATTTAGGGTTACATTAAGTCACGGTGCAGTGAAACATGTTTTTTTTTGGGCCCGCTTAACGTCAACCGAGTCAGTGCTATAAAGTCCAACAAAACATTTGAATCATCTAAAAAAAATCTCAGGGAGACTTCAGCTCAGTGAGCATTTTTTTGTAGAATGATTGTACTTTTTCTTTGGCTTCTAAATTTTTTTTCTTTTCTTTTTTTTTTTTTTCAACACCGCCACAAGAAAAACACCAGAAATGACTGATGAGGAAAAAATGTGATGATAACCACAGACCCAGAAATGTCACCCAGAAACATGCGGCTAATTTTTACTGTGTTAAAAATGTTTATTTTCTTAATTCACTTACTAAAGAAGCGACATGACAATTCGTAAATAAAAAAACAGAACACAATGATTTGCAAGTCCTTTTCAACTTATATTTAATTGAATAGACTGCAAAGACAAGATATTTAACAATCAAACTGAGAAACGTAATTTATTTTTGCAAATAATCATTAACTTTGAATTTAATGGCAGCAACACATTGCAAAAAAGTTGTCACAGGGGAATTTTTGCCACTGTTACATGGCCTTTCCTTTTAACAACACTCAGTAAATGTTTGGGAAGTGAGAAAACCAATTTTTGAAGCTTTTCAGGTGGAATTCTTTCCCATTCTTGCTTGATGTACAGCTTAAGTTGTTCCAACAGTCCGGGGTCTCCGTTGTGGTATTTTAGGCTTTATATTGCACCACACATTTTGAATGGAAGACAGGTCTGGACTACAGGCAGGCCAGTCTAGTACTCGCACTCTTTTACTACGAAGCCACGCTGTTGTATTGCTGAAATAAGCAGGGGCGTCCATGATAACATTGCTAGGATGGCAATATATGTTGCTCCAAAACCTGTATGTACCTTTCAGCATTAATGGTGCCTTCCCAGATGTGTAAGTTACCCATGTCTTGGGCACTAATACACCCCCATACCATCACAGATGCTGGCTTTTCAACTTTGCGCCTATAACAGTCCGGATGGTTCTTTTCCTCTTTGTTTCGGAGGACACGACGTCCACAGTTTCCAAAAACAATTTGAAATGTGAACTCGTCAGACCACAGACCACTTTTCCATTTTGCATCAGTCCATCTTAGATGAGCTCGGGCCCAGCGAAGCCGGCGGCGTTTCTGGGTGTTGTTGATAAATGGCTTTCGCTTTTCATATAGAGTTTTAACTTGCACTTACAGATGTAGCGACAAACTGCAGTTACTGACAGTGGTTTTCTGAAGTGTTCCTAATCCCATGTGGTGATATCCTTTACACACTGTTGTCGGTTTTTGATGCAGTACCGCCTGAGGGATCCAATGTCACGGGCATTCAATGTTACGTGCAGTGATTTCCCCAGATTCTCTGAACCTTTTGATGATATTCCGGACCGTAGATGGTGAAATCCCTAAATTCCTTGCAATAGCTGGTTGAGAAATGTTGTTCTTAAACAATTTGCTCACGCATTTGTTGACAAAGTGGTGACCCTCGCCCCGTTCCTTGTTTGTGAATGACTGAGCATTTCATGGAAGCTGCTTTCATACCCAATCATGGCACCCACCTGTTCCCAATCAGACTGTTCACCTGTGAGATGTTCCAAATAAATGTTTGATGCGCATTCCTCAACTTCCTCAGTCTTTTTTGCCACTTGTGCCGGCTTTTTTTGGAAACATGTTGCAGGCATCAAATTCCAAATGAGCTAATATTCAGTACTCAGTACTTTTACTTGATTTTAGTTTTATTTTTTAGTTATGAAATAGTATTTTACTTTTGATATATGTAAAGCACTTTATGATGACGACAGTTTGGACTAGATGGTTTCAGCAAAAATAACAATAACATGCACTATAAGATAAAATCTGCTCAGTTCTTACGGAAAATGTCATCCTTTTTTCGCCCACCCTCCCTCTCTGGAGTATGTTGTTTTTCTCGGCCAGGCATGCACATCCATCTTCTGATGCCAAATGACCGGCCACCTATGATTGTCACACTGGCCGTGTAAACCAAGTGGCTCCAAGCGAGCGGTCTGTACTGGAGGTGTTGCATCCATAACCAGTGCAGGAAACAAGAAAACATGTGAGGAAACATGGAGGCAGGGACAATAGGGATGTTTCTAGCCACAATGTCAAGATGCTGTTAAGAGGGATGAGGCAGGAAAAAGACTAAGAGTAAGGAAAGTCACAACCTAGGACTTGTGTTTTTTTTTCTACGTACTACAATTTTCCCAGGATCTCAGACATTTGAATAGTTTTTTTTTGCATTATAAATATTTTTTTTTGTAATAAATCAATAACATGTTGTAGGACAACCTGGTGGTAATTACTTTATTAGAAAATGACAAATGATTGTACAGATTTGATGGGGAACATTTTTTTTAAATAAAATAAAATACCATTCATTTCAATTAAATTAAATTAAATTAAATTAAATTAAATTAAAATTAATTTAATTTAATTTAATTTAATTTAATTTAATCCAATCCAGGTTAGTGGATGTGTTTAATTTATAAAAACAATAATATGAAAAATAAACACATCAGACTGACTTTTTATTTAATTGAATGTACATTGTAACCATGTTTTGATTAAATTAATGTAAAAAAAAAAAAAATAAATAAAAAAGGAAAAAAGGAAAATTAGTTTTTATTTTTATTTTTTGTGTTTAAAAAAATAATGTATAAAATGTAAATTGAATTAAATACAGGTTACTCTAATGTGTTTATTTGTCTGATGTTTTTTTTTTATGAAATGTATAAAATAGAAATTCAATTAGACACAGGTTAGTCTAGTGTGTTTATGTTTGTATGTTTCTAAAATGTAAATTAAATAGTTGAATACAATGTGTTCAAATAAACACATCAGACTGACTTTTAATTTAATTGAATTTACATTGTAACCATGTTTTAATGAAATTAATGTGAAAAAAAGTAAAATAAATGAAAATGGGTCTATTTATTTTTTGTGTTTAAAAAAATCATGTATAAAATGTAAATTAAATTAAATACAGGTTACTCTAAAGTGTTTATTTTTCTGATGTTTTTAAAAAAATGAAATGTATGAATTAGAAATTCAATTAGACACAGGTTAGTCTAATGTGTTTATTTTTGTATGTTTCTAAAATGTAAATTAAATAGTTGAGTCCAATTTGTTAATTTTTCGTGATTTAAAAAAAAATTAATACAAATTAAAAAAAAAATCCATTAAATTAGATACAGGTTGGTCAAATAAGTTTTTTTTGTTGTTTTTTTTTAAATAAAAATAAAATCAAATCATGAAAACATTTTCAAAATAAATTAAATTAAGTTATTTTCTTACGTTTAAACAATGAAAAAAAAAGTAAACTAAATTATATACAGGTCCGTCTAAATGTGATATTTTTTTTTTGATTAAAAAAATAACATGAAAAATAAACACATCAGACTGACTTTTTATTTAATAGAATTTACATTTTAATTGTTTTCAATAAAAAATGTTTTCTTTTTAATTTAAATAAATGAAAATCAGTCCGTCTTTTATTTTTTGTTTTTAAAAAAAATCATGAATAAAATGTAAACACAGGTTACCCTAATGTGTTTATTTTTCTGATGTTTTTTTAATGAAATGTATAAAATATAAATTCAATTAGACACAGGCTAGTCTAATGTGTTTATTTTTGTATGTTTTCTAAAATAAAATAAAGTATTAAATGTAAATGTAAATTAAATAGTTTAGCCCGATGTGTTTATTTTTCGTAATTTTTAAAAACTGAATAATAAAAAATATATATTTCTTAAAAGTTTTTTAAAAAGTAAAATAGTGAAAACATTTTTAAAATAAATTTCAAATAGATTCGTCTAATGTGTTATTTTTTTTTTTACGTTTAAACAAAATTTAAACTAAAGGTCAGTCCAAAATAAATGTAAAGATTAATTAATTACAATTAAATACATAATTGTGTTTATTTGTATGATAAATAATCAAATAGTGTATACAAATGTATACAAAAAAAAAAAAAAACATTGAATAAACCAAATACAGGTTAGTGTGATGTGTTTATTTTCTATGATTAAATATTTTTTAAATAAACTTTTAATAAAATAAAACATTAGATCAAATACTGGTGAGTTTAAGGTGTTTTCTAAAATAAAATAATCTGTAAAATATAAATGTACTGGTGAATACAGTGTGGTTATTTTATGATTTCAAAAATGTATAAAATGTAAATACAATAAATTAAGTTAGATACAAGTTAGTTTAATGGCTGTACTTTTATGATTTTCTGAAGCAAAATCAGGTATGGAATTAAAAAACAAAACAATGATGCTAGAAAATAATATTTAAAATCAATATACATCAAATAACAACAGTTTTGAAAAATGTCCCTACAACAATGTTTTCACAAGTCCCTCTATTAAATCACCAAAAATGATTCCCGGGCGCGGCCACCGCTGCTGCTCACTGCTCCCCTCACCTCCCGGGGGTGAACATGGGGATGGGTCAAATGCAGAGGACAAATGTCACCACACCTAGTGTGTGTGTGACAATCATTGGTACTTTAACTTTAGCTTATTGCAAGCTGCAAAGAAAATATTTAAATAGATTTGCATGCACATTATCTACATACTCTACCCTCGGCACCAATTTAGTCACACATATGAAGAAAACCATCTGACAAGTCGTGCAATTTCCTTGTTTTCATTTATTTGGTTATTTAAGTATCAGACTAAATTGAACTGAAATGGATCACTTGGTAGAACATATCTGATCGTCTCTGTGGTGTTTTCCTCCCACACGTCCTTGTCGACATCTGGAAGGTCGTCAAGGTGATGAGAGAATCACAGCGCGCAAACATTGGGTCCTGCTAGAGGAGTATTATACTGTACACACACGCTGCTAGACTATACCCGGCCTCAGTTGCCAGCGAGGCTTTATTACATCCGGGCGTATGGAGCAATGTCGCTTGCAGCTGCCATGCTCACTTTATTTCAACACACACACACACACACACACACACACACACACGCGCACTCACACACACACACACACACACACACACACACACACACACACACACACACACACACACACACACACACACACACACACACACACACACACACACTCTTGTATTTGTTACCTTCTTGAGACCTCCGAAAAATATCTCCCTCTTTAGGACCACCCTTTTTTGATATATAAAGATTTGTATTTACAACATTAATAATATATACATACTATGCAAATATAAAAAAGGTAAGCTTTTAGTTAATTGTTTTTATTTTTTTTTATTTTTTGTTGGTTTTTAATCTTCATTATTTACTTCAAGTAATTACAGTATGTCTCTATATACATATTTTTTTTTTTTTTTAAATTAATTTTGGCCATTTCAATTTCTTACACACACTTGTTATTTCATATGTTGGCCAGAGGGGGAGCACTTTTAAAACCGACACACAGTTAATTAAAAAAATCCCTCCTTTTTGGGACCACCTTAATTTTGATCGATTTCCCCACCAGGGGTGCTAATGAGATCTCTATTTTTTGTTTTTTGTAATGTGCTTAAGGCCGATGACAAACGAGTCAAGGACCACAGATGACCCCTGTGCCGCACTTTTGGCAATCCAGCTGTAGAAGCTAACTGTTAATGGCCACTATAGTCTTAGTATCGTAGTGTATTTGTTCATCCTATAGTCACATATGGGACACGGGTTGTCTTACGTCAGCACCAGAAGTCGTAAAATCAGCTGCTCACCTGGCGGGTTTTTCCGGGGATGAATAGGGAAGTCCTTCTTCAGCTGCCGTCTTGTTTTATCATATATTGCTGCCTTTCCACCCGTCAATGTTTACTTTTGTATGCACATTAAATCAACAAAAAATCCTGACTTTGGAGCAATGTTCACGGACACCATAATAATACTAGTATTATTATGGTGTGTGTATGAGGTAAGACATATCTGTCAAAATATTTTCTTCTTCCTCGGGGGGGTGCGTAACAGAAAATATTTGAGAAGCACTGCTTGTACACACCATAATAATATTCGTATGTTGAAGCACGGTACAATCCATCAAGCGGTGTGGCTTCATAGCTTACCAAAGTCGTACTAAAACATATTGATAGATTTTTGAGCGCAGTGTGTAATGTTCTATATTTTCAATGGAACAAATAAATAGTCGGTGTTGTTTACTTGAGACATATTGCAGTCTACACGTATCTCTTATGTGTGACTGCCATCTACTGGTCACACTTATCATTACACCATGTACCTGTCACGACTTGGACTTTGGCGTGGTTTGTTTTCCCATGGTGCAAATGATTTGGACCGGACATGGCGTGAAGGTAAATATATATTTAATTTTAACACTCAAAAAAGGAATAAACAAAAGGTGCGCACAAGAGCGGAAGTATAAAACTTGGCTATAAAAACAAAAACTCGCACAAAGGCAGAACTATGGACAAAAAAACAAAAGACACTAACTGTGGCATTAATCAACAAAACTTACTTGCGATGACGTGAACAGGGCAGCATGGACTATGAACATGAAACTGAGTGTCAGGAGTGTGTCAAGAGTGCAGAGTGTGAATGTGATGTCGCCAGGCCGACCAACAGAAAATGACAGGCTTAAATAGTCATGTGGTGATTGAAAAACAGGTGCGTGAGTTCAAATGAATCAGGTGCGTGAGTCGTGAGGACAGGTGAACTGATTGGTAGTCATGGAAACAAAACAGGGAGTGAAAAAACAGAAACTGGCAGAGTGCAAAAACCAAACAGAACATAGCCAAACTAAACATGATCACAAGACATGACAGTACCAAATAAAATAGCTTCGAGGTCGGTAAGCACAACCAGAATTATTCCGTACATTAGGCGCACCGGGTTATAAGGCGCACTGTCGAGTTTTGAGAAAATGAAAGGATTTTAAGTGCGCCTTATAGTCCGACAAATAGGGTACTTAAATTTCCTGTTCTATGGTTATCATCACACTGCTCCTCTTTGCCATCACTGCCACTTTTCTGTGCTGCCATTATACAAAAACATGCACACACACAAAAAGAACTAAAGAAAAAGACATTGGCGGATTTATTGGTTTAGCTACTGAGCTGAGATTTGCTGTCACTATCATTGTTTCTTTTTAATCATCCCGCTCTTACCGTCATCTGCCATTCCTTTTCTATACAATGAATCATGTCTTTAAGCTTTTGCTTTTCCCACCATGTGATTGTCATCTGTGCCTGCATATGTGTGTGTGTGTGTGTGTGTGTGTGTGTGTGTGTGTGTGTGTGTGTGTGTGTGTGTGTGTGTGTGTGTGTATTCTTGTATTTCAACCTTTCTTGAGACATCACGAAGGAAAAGTACCTTCCATATGAGGACATAAATCATGGTCCCAATACGGAAAAACATTGCATCTAATCGAGAATGTCTCATTAGCACCCCTAGTGGTGAAATCTATCAAAATTAGGGTGGTCCCAAAAAGGAGGGATTTTTCAAATTGACTGTGTGTTGGTTTTAAAAGTGCTCTCCCTCTGGCCAACATATGAAATAACAAGTGTGTGTAAGAAATTGGAATGTGCCCTCTTTGGCCAAAATCAATTGAAAAAATTAAATACAAATTAAATACATATGTATATTGAGACATACTGTAATAACTTGAATAAAACTCCATAAACTCCATAAATCACAAACAAAAAAATTTAAAAAATGATACATTTACTAAAAGCAGTCTTTTTCTCATAATTTGCCGACTTTTTTCTTATAAAATTGGGAACAATTTCTCATATTCTTTCTGTTTCTGTAACATTGCAATATTTTCTCGTAAAATGAAAAAATTTTAATGTAAAATTAACATGTTTTTATGTAAAATTAAAAAACATTTATGAAAAATTATTAACTTTACTTTTTAATGCAAAATGGTAACAATTATCATATAAAATTCTGGCTTTAATCACAATATTGCCATTTTTTTTGTTGTTGTTGTAAAATAGTGACATTTTTTTGGTAAAATTATGACTTTTGTCATAATTTCGCCAAGCAAAATTCCGATTGTTATTATAATATTACCAAACATTTTAAGTTTTCCTATAAAATTGTGACTTTTGTCGTATTAAAATTATGACCCTTTTCATAAAATTGCCAACATTTTAAGGTTTTCTTGTAAAATTTCGACTGCTATTGAGTAAAATTCAAACTTTTATCATAATATTGCACAAATGGTGAGTTTTTCTTGTAAATTTTGGACTTGCGTTGAGTAAAATGAGGACTTTTATTATAATACTGCCAAATTTTAAGTTTTTCTTGTGAAATTCCAACTCATTTTTCACAACAGGCTTTTTTTCATAGTTGCATAGCATGTATATAACATTAATGTTGTAAATACAAATCTTTATATATCTAGAAAGGGTGGTCTTAAAGAGGTAGGCATTTTTTGGAGGTCTCAAGAAGGTAACAAATACAAAAATGAGTGTGTGTGCATGTGTGTGTGTGTGTGTGTGTGTGTGTGTGTGTGTGTGTGTGTGTGTGTGTGTGTGTGTGTGTTCTTGTATTTCTACCCTTTATGAGACATCAACAAGGAAAAGTACCTTCCATATGAACAAGTTAGGACATAAATCATGGTCCCAATACGGAAAACCATTGCATCTAATAGAGAATGTCTCATTAGCACCCCTGGTGGTGAAATCTATAAAAATTAGGGTGGTCCCAAAAAGGAGGGATTTTTCAAATTGACTGTGTGTCGGTTTTAAAAGTGCTCCCCCTCTGGTCAACATATGAAATAACAAGTGTGTGTAAGAAATTGAAATGCGCTCCCTTTGGCCAAAATCAACTGAAAAAATTAAATAAATATGTATATAGAGACATACTGTAATAACTTGAAGTAAATTCTATAAACTCCATAAATCACAAACAAAAAATTAAAACAATTATACATTTACTAAAAGCAGTCTTTTCTCATAATTTGTCGACTTTTTTCTTATAAAATTGGGAACAATTTTTCATATTCTTTCTGTTTCTGTTATATTGCAATATTTTCTCGCAAAATTACAATTTTTTTATGTAAAATTAACATTTTTCTATGTAAATTTTTTTTTTTTTTTTACTTTTTACTTTACTTTTTAATGCAATATGGTGACATTTTTCATATAAAATTCTGACTTTAATCACAATATTGCCATTTTGTGTTGTTGTTGTTGTAAAATAGTGACATTTTTTTGGTAAAATTATGACTTTTGTCATAATTTCGCCAAGCAAAATTCCGATTGTTATTATAATATTACCAAAAATGTTAAGTTTTCCTATAAAATTGTGACTTTTGTCGAGTAAAAATTATGACCCTTTTCATAAAATTGCCAACATTTTAAGCTTTTCTTGTAAAATTTCGACTGCTATTGAGTAAAATTCAAACTTTTATCATAATGTTGCACAAATGTTCAGTTTTTCTTGTAAAATTTGGACTTCCGTTGAGTAAAATGACGACTTTTATTATAATACTACCAATTTTCTAAGTTTTTCTTGTGAAATTGTGACCTTTTTCTTGTGAAATTCCAACTCATTTTTCACAACAGGCTTTTTTTCATAGTTGCATAGCATGTATATATTATTAAAGTTGGAAATACAAATCTTTATATATCTAGAAAGGGTGGTCCTAAAGTGGTAGGTATTTTTCAGAGGTCTCAAGAAGGTAACATATACAAGAATGAGTATGTGTGTGTGTGTGTGTGTGTGTGTGTGTGTGTGTGTGTGTGTGTGTGTGTGTGTGTGTGTGTGTGTGTGTGTGTGTGTGTGTGTTCTTGTCTTCTTGTATTTCTACCCTTCTTGAGACATCAACAAGGAAAAGTACCTTCCATATGAACAAGTTAGGACATAAATCATGGTCCCAATACGGAAAACCATTGCATCTAATAGAGAATGTCTCATTAGCACCCCTGGTGGTGAAATCTATCAAAATTAGGGTGGTCCCAAAAAGGAGAGATTTTTCAAATTGACTGTGTTTC
>NC_084571.2:30360000-30437500 GCF_033978685.3 Nerophis lumbriciformis | reverse complement strand
ATTTATGAAATGCATAAAAAAGGATGCATATATAATAAGTATATATGTTTATATGCATATTTATACTGTATATGTATATGTAAATGTACATATATGTATATGTTTGTATATGTATATATATGTGGAGGTTGCCCCCCAGTGGGTTCTAAGGACCACCAAGCACCGACATGATATCCTGGTTCAGGTTTAATACAGTTTTATTTTCGATCAAGTCTCTGGGTTACTTTCCAGCAATTGTCTCTTGTCGCGGTGACAGGCACGCTCTCGCTCTCACGCCAGCTCCAACATTGTCTCTTCTCCCGGCTGCTGCTTAAACAGAGCGACAGGTGATTATATAATAAGGCCCACCCGGGCCATCAACGCACCTGTCGCTGACTTCGAGGCCGGTCCTGGCACACCCCGCTCCGCTGCAGGCCCGCGGGCCACGCCCCCCTCCACAATATACAGTACAGGAGTTGTCTCTACTCCAATATTTTGGTAACCGTGCCAAAATTATTTGGATACTTTTCAGTACTTTTCAGTACTTTTGTAAATAAAGGGGACCACAAAAAATGGCATTATTGGCTTTATTTTGACCCAAAAATTAGAGATGTGCGATAATGGCTTTTTTGCCGATATCCGATATTCCGTTATTGTCCAACTCTTAATTACCGATACCAATATATACAGTTGTGGAATTAACACATTATTATGCCTAATTTTGTTGTGATGCCCCGCTGGATGCATTAAACATGTAACAAGGTTTTCCAAAATAAATCAACTCAAGTTATGGAGAAAAAAAAAATGCACTGCCATATTTATTATTAAAGTCACAAATATTTTTATTTTGATACTTTTCGGTACTTTTCATTACTTTAGTAAATAAAGGGGACCACAAAAAATGGCATTATTGGCTTTATTTTGACAAAAAAAATGAGAGATGTCCGATAATGGCTTTTTTACCGATATCTGATATTCCGATATTGTCCAACTCGTAATTACCGATTCCGATATCAAGCGATACAGTTGTGGAATTAACACATTATTATGCCTAATTTTGTTGTGATGCCCCGCTGGATGCATTAAACAATGTAACAAGGTTTTCCAAAATAAATCAACTCAAGTTATGGAACAAAAAAAATGCCAACATGGCACTGCCATATTTATTATTAAAGTCACAAATATTATTATTTTGATACTTTTCGGTACTTTTCATTACTTTAGTAAATAAAGGGGACCACAAAAAATGGCATTATTGGCTTTATTTTGACAAAAAAAATGAGAGATGTCCGATAATGGCTTTTTTACCGATATCCGATATTCCGATATTGTCCAACTCTTAATTACCGATTCCGATAGCAACCGATACAGTCGTGGAATTAACACATTATTATGCCTAATTTTGTTGTGATGCCCCGCTGGATGCATTAAACAATGTAACAAGGTTTTCCAAAAATAAATCTAATCAAGTTATGGAGAAAAAAAAAATGCACTGCCATATTTATTATTAAAGTCACAAATATTATTATTTTGATACTTTTCGGTACTTTTCATTACTTTAGTAAATAAAGGGGACCACAAAAAATGGCATTATTGGCTTTATTTTGACCAAAAAAATGAGAGATGTCCGATAATGGCTTTTTTACCGATATCTGATATTCCGATATTGTCCAACTCGTAATTACCGATTCCGATATCAAGCGATACAGTTGTGGAATTAACACATTATTATGCCTAATTTTGTTGTGATGCCCCGCTGGATGCATTAAACAATGTAACAAGGTTTTCCAAAAATAAATCTAATCAAGTTATGGAGAAAAAAAAAATGCACTGCCATATTTATTATTAAAGTCACAAATATTATTATTTTGATACTTTTCGGTACTTTTCATTACTTTAGTAAATAAAGGGGACCACAAAAAATGGCATTATTGGCTTTATTTTGACAAAAAAAATGAGAGATGTCCGATAATGGCTTTTTTACCGATATCTGATATTCCGATATTGTCCAACTCGTAATTACCGATTCCGATATCAAGCGATACAGTTGTGGAATTAACACATTATTATGCCTAATTTTGTTGTGATGCCCCGCTGGATGCATTAAACAATGTAACAAGGTTTTCCAAAATAAATCAACTCAAGTTATGGAACAAAAAAAATGCCAACATGGCACTGCCATATTTATTATTAAAGTCACAAATATTATTATTTTGATACTTTTCGGTACTTTTCATTACTTTAGTAAATAAAGGGGACCACAAAAAATGGCATTATTGGCTTTATTTTGACAAAAAAAATGAGAGATGTCCGATAATGGCTTTTTTACCGATATCCGATATTCCGATATTGTCCAACTCTTAATTACCGATTCCGATAGCAACCGATACAGTCGTGGAATTAACACATTATTATGCCTAATTTTGTTGTGATGCCTCGCTGGATGCATTAAACAATGTAACAAATTATTCCAAAATAAATCAACTCTAGTTATGGAAAAAAAAAATGCCAACATGGCACTGCCATATTTATTATTGAAGTCACAAAGTGGATTATTTTTTTTAACATGCCTCAAAACAGCAGCTTGGAATTTGGGACATGCTCTCCCTGAGAGAGCATGAGGAGGTTGAGGTGGGCGGGGTTGGGAGGTTGGGGGGGTAGGTGGTAGCGGGGGGTGTATATTGTAGCGTCCTGGAAGAGTTAGTGCTGCAAGGGATTCTGGCTATTTGTTCTGTTGTGTTTATATTGTGTTATAGTGCGGATGTTCTCCCGAAATATGTTTGTCATTCTTATTTGGTGTGGGTTCACAGTGTGGCGCATATTTGTAACAGTGTTAAAGTTGTTTATACGGCCCACCCTCAGTGTGACCTGTATGGCTGTTGACCAAGTATGACCTTATTGCTTTTTTATTCTGCACTACCATGAGCTGATGTAACGTACTTTCGTTCTTATCTGTACTGTATAGTTCAAATTTGAATGACAATATAAAGGAAGTCTAGTCTAGTCTAGTCTAGTCTGTATTATGGGCGCCCCTGCTTTTGTAGCTCTTTGCGCTGGTGACGGGCGGTCAGTCTGTTTGCAACCAGCTTTACAGCGTGGGCGAAGATGGCGGCTGAGAAAAGAAAGAAAAGGTTGTTAATGCTTAGCGTGTCTCCGCAACTCTAAAATTAGTTTCGATGTGCACACTAATTCAGCTTTGACGTGCAATTCATTGTTGGTTTATTCGCACGGGAACATTTCCGGGTTTGGCAAGACGTGCGGGAGTGCCTTGAGAATGGCGAGGCGTGCAGTCGTGTTTTGGGGTTAAAATGCGTGCCTGTTAGTACCCGGTGGCTAACTCTGCGGGAGGGCACCGATAAAAAATTGCATTTATTTTCCCTAATATTTTCGGGAGCTACTGGCTGATTCACCTTCAATTTACATGAGTCTACTGTCTATTTGTCGCCCCCTGGTGGTTGGCTGACTGTTGGTTGTGAACGTGCCTGGTTTGAAATGCAGCACAGCCTGGTCTTAAATGTTGATATCGCCGACGATCACCCTCATTTAATCGTAGCTGCCAAAATCATGATCACGATTAAAATGTGTTTATTTATTTATTTGTGTGTGAAGATATACACTATATTGCCAAAAGTATTTGGCCACCTGCCTTAGCTCACATATGAACTTGAAGTGCCATCCCATTCCTAACCCACAGGGTTCAATATGATGTGGGTCCACCTTTTGCAGCTATTACAACTTCAACTCTTCTGGGAAGGCTGTCCACAATGTTGCAGAGTGTGTGTTTATAGGAATTTTTCCACCATTCTTCCAAAAGCGCATTGGTGAGGTCACACACTGATGTCGGTCTCAGTCTCCGTTCTAATTCATCCCAAAGGTGTTCCATCGGGTTCAGGTCAGGACTCTGTGCAGGCCAGTCAAGTTCATCCACACCAGACTCTGTCATCCATTTGGCCAGGCCAAGTGATTAGGACACCTGATTCTGATCATTTGGATGGGTGGCCAAATACTTTTGGCAATATAGTGTATGTCAAACAATATTATGCTAGATCCACTCGACATTCATCTGCGGTCCCCTCCAAGGTTTCTCATCGTCATCCCATTGGGTTGAGTTTTTGCTTGCCCTGATGTGGGATCTGAGCCGAGGATGTCGCTGTGGCTTGTGCAGCCCTTTGAGACACTTGTGATTTAGGGGTATATAAGTAAACTTTGATTGATTGATTGATAGAGGGGGACCCAACCCAACTACAAACCCCGTTTCCATATGAGTTGGGAAATTGTGTTAGATGTAAATATAAACGGAATACAATGATTTGCAAATCATTTTCAACCCATATTCAATTGAATATGCTACAAAGACAACATATTTGATGTTCAAACTGATAAACATTTTCTTTTTGTGCAAATAATCATTAACTTTAGAATTTGATGCCAGCAACACGTGACAAAGAAGTTGGGAAAGGTGGCAATAAATACTGATAAAGTTGAGGAATGCTCATCAAACACTTATTTGGAACATCCCACAGGTGAACGGGCAAATTGGGAACAGGTGGGTGCCATGATTGGGTATAAAAGCAGCTTCCATGAAATGCTCAGTCATTCACAAACAAGGATGGGGCGAGGGTCACCACTTTGTCAACAAATGCGTGAGCAAATTGTTGAACAGTTTAAGAAAAACCTTTCTCAACCAGCTATTGCAAGGAATTTAGGGATTTCACCATCTACGCTCCGTAATATCATCAAAAGGTTCAGAGAATCTGGAGAAATCACTGCACGTAAGCAGCTAAGCCCGTGACCTTCGATCCCTCAGGCTGTACCGCATCAACAAGCGACATCAGTGTGTAGAGGATATCACCACATGGGCTCAGGAACACTTCAGAAACCCACTGTCAGTAACTACAGTTGGTCGCTACATCTGTAAGTGCAAGGTAAAACTCTCCTATGCAAGGCGGAAACCGTTTATCAACAACACCCAGAAACGCCGTCGGCTTCGCTGGGCCTGAGCTCATCTAAGATGGACTGATACAAAGTGGAAAAGTGTTCTGTGGTCTGACGAGTCCACATTTCAAATTTTTTTTGGAAACTGTGGACGTCGTGTCCTCCGGACCAAAGAGGAAAAGAACCATCCGGATTGTTATAGGCGCAAAGTTGAAAAGCCAGCATCTGTGATGGTATGGGGGTGTATTAGTGCCCAAAACATGGGTAACTTACACATCTGTGAAGGCGCCATTAATGCTGAAAGGTACATACAGGTTTTGGAGCAACATATGTTGCCATCCAAGCAACGTTACCATGGACGCCCCTGCTTATTTCAGCAAGACAATGCCAAGCCACTTGTTACATCAACGTGGCTTCATAGTAAAAGAGTGCGGGTACTAGACTGGTCTGCCTGTAGTTCAGACCTGTCTCCCATTATGAAGCCTAAAATACCACAACGGAGACCCCCGGACTGATGAACAACTTAAGCTGTACATCAAGCAAGAATGGGAAAGAATTCCACCTGAGAAGCTTCAAAAATATGTCTCCTCAGTTCCCAAACGTTTACTGAGTGTTGTTAAAAGGAAAGGCCATGTAACACAGTGGTGAACATGCCCTTTCCCAACTACTTTGGCACGTGTTGCAGCCATGAAATTCTAACTTAATTATTATTTGCAAAAAAAAAAAAAGTTTATGAGTTTGAACATCAAATATCTTGTCTTTGTAGTGCATTCAATTGAATATGGGTTGAAAAGGATTTGCAAATCATTGTATTCTGTTTATATTTACATCTAACACAATTTCCCAACTCATATGGAAACGGGGTTTGTATTTAGGAAGTACTGTAGTAGTTAGAATATTTAATAACATAAATATGAAACATATATTTACCATCGACATGCTTAAGAATGAATTATGTACTACCAAAAAGAATCAATCTTGTAATTATAAAAACTTTTTTTTTTTTTTTTTTTAAACTGGAGGTCTCAGGGGGGTTAAGAAGTGTCGGTCTACTGTCATCGACTGGTCCTCGCCCTCCAGACGCTCCCGTTGTCTCTCAGCCTGGCCCCCCTTCAAGGTGTCAAGTTGCCTCGGTTGTTTCACACGGGGGAGCGTTGACAGAGCGAGTGTCGCTGCAGGCTTTATTGAAAGGTATTATGTGGAATTGTGTTGTTAGAGCACGTGCACAAAGCATTTTCCAGACTTTTATTTAGTTCAACTGGCACAGATAAAAGGCTCGAGGTCCTTTCCATTGTGTCGTTATGTCCAATTATCTACGTATTATTTTTATCTGTTTGTACAGACCTCGCGTCGTCGGCCTCGGACTGTCCCCCGTTATCCTACATAACTACTCCACACTCTGTTAGATAAATAAAACAGAGACATTTTTATCCTTTTTTAAATGCAACAACTTTTACAGTGTGTTGTGGTCTCGCCGCGTTAATTTGGAATGGCCTGATAAACCCCGCTGCGTGTCGTAAAAGGCGTCCTTTTGTCAGCAACTTTTCCGGCCAATCGAGCGTGATACTTGACAAAGAAAGGGCTCTCGCTGGTTGGTTAGCCTTAGGGAATGAACTTGAGTCCAAATTGAAGAACCACAACTCCTCAGGTTTCTTCCTGGGTTTTGAACAAATACACACTACTGCCACATGCTGGCATGGAGGGTGATTTCTTCTCAGGATTGCAGAACTTGTAAGGAAGCTTGGTTACGGAACCGGTTGGGCAAAGTACAGAATGTGGTCTCAGGTCTGGTTGAATGAAGCCCTCAACGTGCGTGTAAGACTGTTTAGATCAGTGGTTCTTAACCTTGTTGGAGGTACCGAACCCCACCAGTTTCATATGCGCATTCATTATATGTTTTTGGTAACACTTTAGTATGGGGAACATATTCTAAGTAACAAAGACTTAATTTAGAGTTATTTGGTTAGGGTTAGGGTTTTGTGGACTTGGAGAAGGCATTCGACCGTGTCCCTCGGGAAGTCCTGTGGGGAGTGCTCAGAGAGTATGGGGTATCGGACTGTCTGATTGTGGCAGTCCGCTCCCTGTATGATCAGTGCCAGAGCTTGGTCCGCATTGCCGGTAGTAAGTCGGACACGTTTCCAGTGAGGGTTGGACTCCGCCAAGGCTGCCCTTTGTCACCGATTCTGTTCATAACTTTTATGGACAGAATTTCTAGGCGCAGTCAAGGCGTTGAGGGGATCTGGTTTGGTGGCTGCAGGATTAGGTCTCTGCTTTTTGCAGATGATGTGGTCCTGATGGCTTCATCTGGCCAGGATCTTCAGCTCTCATTGGATCGGTTCGCAGCCGAGTGTGAAGCGACTGGGATGAGAATCAGCACCTCCAAGTCCGAGTCCATGGTTCTCACCCGGAAAAGGGTGGAGTGCCATCTCCGGGTTGGGGAGGAGATCTTGCCCCAAGTGGAGGAGTTCAAGTACCTCGGAGTCTTGTTCACGAGTGAGGGAAGAGTGGATCGTGAGATCGATAGGCGGATCGGTGCGGCGTCTTCAGTAATGCGGACGCTGTATCGATCCGTTGTGGTGAAGAAGGAGCTGAGCCGGAAGGCAAAGCTCTCAATTTACCGGTCGATCTACGTTCCCATCCTCACCTATGGTCATGAGCTTTGGGTTATGACCGAAAGGACAAGATCACGGGTACAAGCGGCCGAAATGAGTTTCCTCCGCCGGGTGGCAGGGCTCTCCCTTAGAGATAGGGTGAGAAGCTCTGTCATCCGGGGGGAGTTCAAAGTAAAGCCGCTGCTCCTCCACATCGAGAGGAGCCAGATGAGGTGGTTCGGGTATCTGGTCAGGATGCCACCCGAACGCCTCCTTAGGGAGGTGTTTAGGGCACGTCCGACCGGTAGGAGGCCGCGGGGAAGACCCAGGACACGTTGGGAAGACTATGTCTCCCGGCTGGCCTGGGAACTCCTCGGGGTCCCACAGGAAGAGCTGGACGAAGTGGCTGGGGAGAGGGAAGTCTGGGCTTCCCTGCTTAGGCTGCTGCCCCCGCGACCCGGCCTTGGATAAGCGGAAGAAGATGGATGGATGGATGGATGGTTAGGGTTAGGGTTCGGGTTTGGGTTACGGTTAGAGGGTTATGGCCAGGGTTAGAGGGTTAGGGTTATAATACGCCCATGCCGAATAAGGCATTAATAAGTACTTAATAATGACTAGTTAAGAGTCATTATGTTACTAATTTGCATGTTAATAAGCAACTAATTAATGGTGAATATGTTCCCATTACTAAAGTGCTACCATGTTTTTTTTACTGGTGCACAAAATAAACCGTGCATGAACATCACCTTGTTCAAAGAACAAAACCAACGCAGTGCATAAACTCACAACAAATTACACACCTGCAAATCAGTCTGACTTCTGCTGTTGCCGTATCCGTAATACGCCGATAGGGAGAAGCTTTTATTTACACGATGTGTAAATTGCCAAACCTCTGAGCCCGACTCACCGAACCCCTAGGGATCGATCAAAACCAGGTTAAGAACCACTGGTTTAGACAAACTGAACAAGGTTTACAAGCAGACCTAGAACAAGGGCACAAAGCTAGCTGGAAGAGGAGGTTACAGGACTTCTTTAAGAACACCGATGTGTATGCGAGGTTATAGGAATTGTTGGGAACAGAACTGAATGAGGTCACTGGATTGGTTGGAGAAGGACCTGAGGTAGATTTATAGGACTGGTTGGAACAAGAACTGACCAAGGTTATAGGATTGGTTTGAAAATGCTGTGGTCAGAGAGACCAGGAAATAACAAACAGTGTTACAGACTAGATTGGAAGAACTAAAAAAAGGGTATAAGCCTGCTTGTAAGAGGAAGTGAACAAGGCTACAGGACTGGTTTAAGAAAATTTGGACTGAGGTTACAAGACTTGTTGAAAGCAGAACTCAATAAGGTCACAGGATTGGGTGGTTAAGGACCTGGGCTGGGTTTACAACATTGGTTGGAAGAAGAACATACAAATGTTATGCGATTTGATTTGATTTTTATTAAGGATCCCCATTAGCTGGTTGCCACAACAACCCACTAGTCTTCCTGGGGACCACAAACTCAATACAATTACAAGTAAAAGCATATAATTATAACTACACAATACAGAAACAAATAAAAGCATCAATAAGCAAACAAGCAAACAGTTTACAGTCACAGAATAATAATTACCATATAAACGATGAGTTTGTAAAAGAACTGAATGTCGTCTTGGATTGGCTGAGGAAAAACTGGACAATGGTACAGAACAGATTGGAAGGAGAACTGAACAAACACATACGTCTAGCTGGAAGGGGAAGGGAACGGGGCTACAGGACTGGTTGGGAGAAGAACTGAACAATATTACGGGAATGGTTATAAGAACTGACCCCAACTGAATAGGACGACAGTACATGGCTGGTCAGAGCAGCATATAAGCAGGATTCAATTAACAAGTTGGAAGAAGAACTGAAGACAGTATAGGTCTGGTTATAAGAAGGAAAAAAAAGCAATAAGTACTATAAAGAATTATGGATTTGGTTTGTGGATGGACTGATGAAAAAGTACACAACTGTGAGAGACAACATCTCAACAAGGGTACAGGACTTGTTGTAAAACCTTAAGAGGATTACACAATTGTTTATATTATATGACAAACTGAATGAGGTCTCAAGAGCAGTTTGGAAGAAGAACTGAACAACAGTGAAGGACAAGGGTACAGATATGTCTGAAAGAAGATCTCCACGAGGGTACATACTTGCCAACCCTCCCGATTTTCCCGGGAGACTCCTGAATTTCAGTGCCCCTCCCGAAAATCTCCCGAGGCAACCATTCTCCCAAATTTCTCCCGATTTCCACCCGGACAACAATGTTGGGGGCAAGCCTTAAAGGCACTGCCTTTAGCGTCCTCTGCAACCTGAAACCTTCACCCCTTAACAGCCTCATGCTGTCCAGGCGTCCGCTTTTCCTCCATATAAATATAATAATGTAGCGTTGGACGGGTTAACAATGGTCTTTACTCGAAGATGCAAAGAAATGCTGACACGATGTATGGTCTTTTAATTGGTTAAATGATGACGCAAGGCATACTTGGCCAACAGCCATACAGATCACACTGAGGGTGGCCGTATAAACAACTTTAACAGTGTTACAAATATTCGCCACACTGTGAACCCACACCAAACAAGAATGACAAACACATTTCGGGAGAACATCCGCACCGTAACACAACGTAAACACAACGGAACAAATACCCAGAATCCCTTCCGGGATGCTACAATAACATCTACGGCTTTTGGAGATCAGTGCACAACTGTACACACAACAAGAAGGAGACGAAGCAGAAGAACGAAAAAGAGACATGGCGGCGACGAGTAAGAAGAAGAAGAAATACGCTTGCAAGTTCCAAAATGATTGGAAAAAATAATTTCATTTCATCCAGGACAGCTCGAAGGGGGAGGGGTATGCACCTCAAACCCCCCCCCCCCCCTCCACCCCCATCTCCCGAATTCGGAGGTCTCAAGGTTGGCAAGTATGCGAGGGTAAGGGGAAACTAATAACTTAAGAGGCCACGGGACTGGTTGGATGAAGAACTCACCAAGGGTTCAAGTCTGGTTGGAGGAATAACTGATAGAGTTGAGAACCAGAAAGAAGAAAAACCAAACAGGACTTGTTGCCAGGACTGTACCAAAGTGTGCAACGTGCGCAATGCTGAGCCTTACGTTCGTCACACAGAGGCCCTTCCCTGGTGCCCCAATGGAAACCCTGAACAATGCTGTCTTGAGAACTGAACAAGAATCCAGGAGCAATTAGTATTGTTGAAATGAAAGAGGTTCTATGACAGATGTAAAGCACTAAACGAGGGTGTGTTGCAGTCCTCAGACCCGTAAGAGGTCTGTGTGTCCTCGTAAGCCACAGGTACGTACATGGGTACTTGTCCATTCATGACATGCATTGTTTCTTTGTTACCTCAGCGAGCAGTGCAGTTTACTTCTGCGGCGTCTAAAAGGGCATCCCTGACACCCAGAGACATCTCTAAGTGACAGAGATGCTGGAAGGCGAGCCAGAGAGGCGATGGAGAGACATGCTTTAGCTAATGGGAAAGCCTTCAAGTGAGACAGTAATCTGGACAAAATGTCAGGCCCCTTGACGTTTTCCCAATTAAAACCAGGGTATGGCTCTTTCTCTAACTGTTCAACGTGTTGTGGAAAAAGGAGGGCGTTCACACAGGTGGTCCAACAAGCCCGGGGGGAAGAGAGCAGCACTTTGACGCAGCTCTCTCTCAGGATTGATTTCTTCCGAAGGTTTTTCTTTATTATGACTTGAAACCGACATTAAAAGACGAGATGTCTTCATTCAGCACAATAAAGCCGTTCCTCCGTCCGCGGAAGTTGCGAGGCTTCCCATAAAAAAATGTTCATCACTTTTATTGTTTGGACAGGTTATTGAAACCTTGATTTCCCCAAACTGCGTCTCTGTATGTTCCTCGTCTCGTCGTCGCCCTCGCCCCGCCTTCGACCCGCGTGACGAGAAAGCAGTGCCATTTGGTTTTGTTTGTGGAGCACCGCGAGCCAACTGAACCAACAAGCGCACTGATTAAAAAAGGAAATGGGACCACCCCCGCTGTATTGGGGGAGTCCCGCCACATAAATCCTTCCTCACGTGAATTACGGCCATGAGCCTCCAATTTGACGTGAAACCAACATAAAACATATACAGAGGCTCATATGTTTGCGAGACAAGATTCCGGAGTCAATCACTTACTAACTAATATTTCGGCCATGTGCCATTAATATACGCTGCAAGGTTATGATAAGTCTAGGTCAGGGGTCGGCAACCCGCGACTCTAGAGCCGCATGCGGCTCTTTAACGCCGCCCTAGTGGCTCTCTGGAGCTTTTTCAAAAAATTTATGAAAAATGGAAAAAGATGAGGGGAAAAAATATATTTTTGTTTTAATATGGTTTTTGAGAATCAGCACCTCCAAGTCCGAGTCCATGGTTCTCGCCCGGAAAAGGGTGGAGTGCCATCTCCGGGTTGGGGAGGAGACCCTGCCCCAAGTGGAGGAGTTCAAGTATCTCGGAGTCTTGTTCACGAGTGAGGGAAGAGTGGATCGTGAGATCGACAGGCGGATCGGTGCGGCATCTTCAGTAATGCGGACGCTTTATCGATTCGTTGTGGTGAAGAAGGAGCTGAGCCGGAAGGCAAAGCTCTCAATTTACCGGTCGATCTACGTTCCCATCCTCACCTATGGTCATGAGCTTTGGGTTATGACCGAAAGGACAAGATCACGGGTACAAGCGGCCGAAATGAGTTTCCTCTGCCGGGTGGCGGGGCTCTCCCTTAGAGATAGGGTAGCTCTGTCATCCGGGGGGAGCTCAAAGTAAAGCCGCTGCTCCTCCACATCGAGAGGAGCCAGATGAGGTGGTTCGGGCATCTGGTCAGGATGCCACCCGATCGCTTCCCTAGGGAGGTGTTTAGGGCACGTCCGACCGGTAGGAGGCCACGGGGAAGACCCAGGACACGTTGGGAAGACTATGTCTCCCGGCTGGCCTGGGAACGCCTCGGGATCCCCCGGGAGGAGCTGGACGAAGTGGCTGGGGAGAGGGAAGTCTGGGCTTCCCTGCTTAGACTGCTGCCCCCGCGACCCGACCTCGGATAAGCGGAAGAAGATGGATGGATGGATGGCATTAAAACACTCTCTACCTCTAACAACCAAAAAGCTGCGAAAACGATGATGCTGTGTTCCAAATTTGGATTATTTACGGAACTTGTGTGAGCCTATGGCTTTACATTTTGTTACATATATATATATATATATATATATATATATATATATATATATATATATATATATATATATATATATATATATATATATATATATGTGCTTTTACACACACAATATAAGTGAATGCATGCATACTTGGTCAACAACCATACAGGTCACACTGAGGCGGTATAGCTCGGTCGGTAGAGTGGCCGTGCCATCAACCTGAGGGTTGCAGGTTCGATCCCCGCTTCCGCCATCCTAGTCACTGCTGTTGTGTCCTTGAGCAAGACACTTAACCCACCTGCTCCTAGTGCCACCCACACTGGTTTAAATGTAACTTAGATATTGGGTTTTCACTCTGTTAAGCGCTTTGAGTCACTAGAGAAAAGCGCTATATAATTCACTTCACTTCACTTCCCTGAGGGTGGCCGTATAAACAACTTTAACACTGTTACAAATATGCGCCACACTGTGAACCCACGCCAAACAAGAATGACAAACACATTTCGGGAGAACATCCGCACCGTAACACAACATAAACACAACAGAACAAATACCCAGAACCCCTTGCAGCACTAACTCTTCCGGGACGCTACAATACACACCCCCCGCTACCACCAAATCCTGCCCACCTCAACCCCAACCCCACACAGCCACCCCCCCCCCACCCATCTCCCGAATTCGGACGTCTCGAGGTTGGCAAGTATGCTCTAGTATACTCTGGACTGAAGCTGTGTGCCTTCATTGTTTTTGTAGCTGTTGTTTTGAGGCATGTTTAAAAAAAATAAAAAAGAGTATAGTATTTCCCATAGTTGTAGTGGGTATCAGGATTATCTCAGGGAGAGCATGTCCCAAATTCTAAGCTGCTGTTTTGAGGCATGTTAAAAAAAAGAATGCACTTTGTGACTTCAATAATAAATATGGCAGTGCCATGTTGGCACTTTTTTCCATAACTGGAGTTGAAGTTGTTTTCTTATTTTGGAAAACCTTGTTTTTGATTGATTGATTGAAACTTGTATTAGTAGATTGCACAATACAGTACATATTCCGTACAATTGACCACTCAATGGTAGCACCCGAATAAGTTTTTTAACTTGTTTAAGTCGGGGTTAATCAATTCATGGTAAAGTTACATTGTTTAATGCATCCAGCGTCTACACTTATCTCTTATGTATGACTGCCATCGACTGGTCACACTTACCATTACACCATGTACCAAAAAAATTGCTTCGATGTCAGTAAGCACAACCAGAATCATGTCGTACATTAGGCATGATTGTGCGCCTTATAGTCCGAAAAATACGACACTTGTATTGATACATGGTAATAGCTCATTCTATTCTGAATAGTCTCAACAAAGTTACATTCAAGGACATCACATGATTACACTCTAACATCGGATAAGGAGTAGGGAAAAAACATAACGTGTTTAACACTTCCCCTTTTCCTCGCCTGAGCATTCACTGATACTTTATTGACTTAGGTGTTAAACAAGGATAATAATGTGTAATAGAAAAGTTTGCAGAGTTTGTTGATAGTCTAATGAGAGATAAAGAATAGAATTTAACATGCAGGAGTGATTTATAACGCTTGGTTTCTTACTTATGACTGGTGTTAATTGGTTTCCAAAAGTGACGACAGACAACAGTAGGGGACGATCTCACCTCGTTCGATACAATAAGAAATTGTCCTTTTGGCTTTGTACTATTTTACATATATTCCTCAAGATGCCTGTATTGTACTCTACATATATACAAGGTATGTTTTTTTTAAAACTACGTTTTGAGTGCTTGGTGTGATCTTTCAGCACTGGTTTGATGAACTGGACAGTGCTACAGAACAGATTGGAATAAGAACTGAATACACTTCTAGAACTGGAAAACTTACTGAATGAGGTTGCAGCAATCACTGATCATGAATAAGAGCTGAACAAGATTAAAGAACTGGTGAAAGGAGAACTGCACAAGACATTCAAACAATGTGGAGAACTTGTTGAATTAGGTCCTGACATTGAGCAAATTAAACACAACTAGAAACAACATGCTTTTTGATGACGTTTAAAGGGGAACATTATCACAATTTCAGAAGGGTTAAAACCAGTAAAAATCCGTTCCCAGTGGCTTATTATATTTTTCAAAGTTTTTTTCAAAATTTTACCCATCACGCAATATCCCTAAAAAAAGCTTGAAAGTGCCTGATTTTAACCATCGTTATATACACCCGTCCATTTTCCTGTAACGTCACATAGTGAAGCCAACACAAACAAACATAGCGGAAAGAACAGCAAGCTATAGCGACATTAGCTCGGATTCAGACTTGGATTTCAGCTGCTTAAGCGATTCAACAGATTACGCATGTATTGAAACGGATGGTTGTAGTGTGGAGGCAGGTAGCGAAAACGAAATTGAAGAAGAAACTGAAGCTATTGAGCCGTATCGGTTTGAACCGTATGCAAGCGAAACCGCCGAAAACGACACGACAGCCAGCGACACGAGAGAAAGCGAGGACGAAATCGGCGATCGCCTTCTAACCAACGATTGGTATGTGTTTGTTTGGCATTAAAAGAAACAAACTAACAACTATGAACTAGGTTTACAGCATATGAAATACATTTGGCAACAACATGCACTTTGCAGACAGCCCAATTTTCATCATATTCTGTAGACATACCCTCATCCGCTCTCTTTTCCTGAAAGCTGATCTGTCCAGTTTTGGAGTTGATGTCAGCAGGCCAGGGAAGCTAGGGTCGATATTCTTCTCTTGATCATCTTCGGTGGCATAAGGGACGGTGTGAGCCAAAACATCCAGGGGGTTTAGCTCGCTCGTCTGCGGGAACAAACTGCCGCCATTGCTTGCCGTGCTACCGAGGTCCTTTGTCCCTGAATTGCTCACACACTCCGGCAGATTCAATGGGGGTCTGGCGGCAGATTTCTTTGACTTTATCGTTGGAAATGCATCTGCTTTGAGTGTCGCAGGATATCCACACATTCTTGCCATCTCTGTCGTAGCATAGCTTTCGTCGGTAAAGTGTGCGGAACAAACGTCCAATTTCTTGCCACTTTCGCATCTTTGGGCCACTGGTGCAACTTGAATCCGTCCCTGTTCGTGTTGTTACACCCTCCGACAACACACCGACGAGGCATGATGTCTCCAAGGTATGGAAAACAGTCGAAAAAACGGAAAATAACAGAGCTGATTTGACTCGGTGTTTGAGAAAATGGGGGATTGCTTCCCGATGTGACGTCACAACGCTCCGAGAGCGAATAATAGAAAGGCGTTTAATTCGCCAAAATTCACCCATTTAGAGTTCGGAAATCGGTTAAAAAAATATATGGTCTTTTTTCTGCAACATCAAGGTATATATTGACGCTTACATAGGTCTGGTGATAATGTTCCCCTTTAATCAATGTTGGGTTCTGACATTGATTTGACCATTGAAATTTGGTCATTTCCCAACCAATATTGTACAACACAAATACAACGTTGAGACAACCTACTTTTTGACAACGTGTATTCAATGTCAGGTTGAATTGATTAACGTGGACAAGTTGAAAAACTTATTGGGGTGTTACCATTTAGTGGTCAATCGTACGGAATATGTACTGTACTGTGCAATCTACTAATACAAGTTTCAATCAATCAATCGATCAATGACGTTAATTTGACCAATGAAATTAGGTAATTTCCCAACTAACAAGGTGGATCCACTGTTAGACATCAATGTTGTCTCAATTTACAAATACAACTGTTTTGCAACGTTGTCTCAAAGTTAGTTTTAAAGTACACATATCAGGGGTAGGGAACCTGTGGCTCTTTTGATGACCGCATCTGGGTCTCAGATTGTATGTCAGGGGGTGCATTAATCCAGCACAACAGCGGCGCATGGACTTCATTTATAAGTAAAGGTAAGACCATAATAACGTTTTTTTTTAAATTAAATGTGCTTTTTTTGTGTGCTACAGTTTGTATGTGTAAAGTTAAAGTTAAGTTAAAGTACCAATGATTGTCACACACACACACTAGGTGTAATGAAATGTGTCCTCTGCATTTGACCCATCCCTTTGATCACCCCCTGGGATGTGAGGGGAGCAGTGGGGAGCAGCGGCACCGCGCCCGGGAATAATTTTTGGTGATTTAACCCCCAATTCCAACCCTTGATGCTGAGTGCCAAGCAGGGAAGAATGCTGGTTTGAGCTTTTAAACATAACCCGTTAACTGCTGCCAATGAAATGGTGAATAAGATACTCTTTAGGGTTCATATGTTTGTAAATCTGACTGTGATGAAGTCAGTGCCTCACCAGCCATCAACCTCACCGCACGTCACTGGGTCAGGGATACAAGTACAGTTAACCGCGAGTCGGCATCAAACGTGCAGAAAGCTTATATTGACATGGCTATGAGTGATAAAGTTGGATCTATATTTCCTATTCTCTACTTGAGTATGGCTCGAGTCAGCCTCTTCAAAGCCTCTGCCCTCCCTAAAGGCCAGCGTCCGCCCACTACTCCTCGTCAGTGACAGCCTTGCCATCGATAGCTTCATCTCTCGCAGAGTGCTACTCTCACCGCCACGGCTGAGCACACCGCCATGCTACCCCTGAAGCTACAGGCTGCTGAATGTGCAGTAGAGCTCGGCAAAGCCCAGCTGGAAGCCACTTGCAAAAAAAAAAAAAAAAGCCTTGTACCTGCCCTTAGTGCCATAGGTGCTTTTGTATGTGGATGCAGTAAAGTCGTAGAAAGAAATATGCTCTACTTCTGTCTACTTCTGAGGGTCAGTCTTTGATCTTTACAATTTGTTGTGGATTAAAGGAGAACTGCACTTTTTTTTTTTAAATGTTGCTTATCGTTCACAATTAGAGATGTCCGATATTGGCTTTTTTGCCGATATTCCGATATTGTCCAACTCTTAATTACCGATTCCAATATCAACCGATACCGATGTATACAGTCGTGGAATTAACCCATTATTATGCCTAATTTTGTTGTGATGCCCCGCTGGATGCATTAAACAATGTAACAAGGTTTTCCAAAATAAATCAACTCAAGTTATGGAAAAAAAAATGCCAACATGGCACTTCCATATTTATTATTGAAGTCACAAAGTGCATTATTTTGATACTTTTCGGTACTTTTCATTACTTTAGTAAATAAAGGGGACCACAAAAAATGGCATTATTGGCTTTATTTTGACAAAAAAAAATGAGAGATGTCCGATAATGGCTTTTTTGCCGATATCCGATATTCCGATATTGTCCAACTCTTAGTTACCGATTCCGATATCAACCGATACAGTTGTGGAATTAACACATTATTATGCCTAATTTTGTTGTGATGCCCCGCTGGATGCATTAAACAATGTAACAAGGTTTTCCAAAATAAATCAACTCAAGTTATGGGGAAAAAAATGCCAACATGGCACTGCCATATTTATTATTGAAGTCACAAATATTATTATTTTGATACTTTTCGGTACTTTTCATTACTTTAGTAAATAAAGGGGACCACAAAAAATGGCATTATTGGCTTTATTTTGACAAAAAAAAATGAGAGATGTCCGATAATGGCTTTTTTGCCGATATTCCGATATTCCGATATTGTCCAACTCTTAGTTACCGATTCCGATATCAACCGATACAGTTGTGGAATTAACACATTATTATGCCTAATTCTGTTGTGATGCCCCGCTGGATGCATTAAACAATGTAACAAGGTTTTCCAAAATAAATCAACTCAAGTTATGGGAAAAAAAATGCCAACATGGCACTGCCATATGTATTATTAAAGTCACAAATATTATTATTTTGATACTTTTCAGTACTTTTCATTACTTTAGTAAATAAAGGAAACCACAAAAAAATGGCATTATTGGCTTTATTTTGACAAAAAAAAATGAGAGATGTCCGATAATGGCTTTTTTGTCGATATCCGATATTCCGATATTGTCCAACTCTTAATTACCGATTCCGATATCAACCGATACCGATGTATACAGTCGTGGAATTAACCCATTATTATGCCTAATTTTGTTGTGATGCCCCGCTGGATGCATTAAACAATGTAACAAGGTTTTCCAAAATAAATCAACTCAAGTTATGGAAAAAAAAATGCCAACATGGCACTTCCATATTTATTATTGAAGTCACAAAGTGCATTATTTTGATACTTTTCGGTACTTTTCATTACTTTAGTAAATAAAGGGGACCACAAAAAATGGCATTATTGGCTTTATTTTGACAAAAAAAAATGAGAGATGTCCGATAATGGCTTTTTTGCCGATATCCGATATTCCGATATTGTCCAACTCTTAGTTACCGATTCCGATATCAACCGATACAGTTGTGGAATTAACACATTATTATGCCTAATTTTGTTGTGATGCCCCGCTGGATGCATTAAACAATGTAACAAGGTTTTCCAAAATAAATCAACTCAAGTTATGGGGAAAAAAATGCCAACATGGCACTGCCATATTTATTATTGAAGTCACAAATATTATTATTTTGATACTTTTCGGTACTTTTCATTACTTTAGTAAATAAAGGGGACCACAAAAAATGGCATTATTGGCTTTATTTTGACAAAAAAAAATGAGAGATGTCCGATAATGGCTTTTTTGCCGATATTCCGATATTCCGATATTGTCCAACTCTTAGTTACCGATTCCGATATCAACCGATACAGTTGTGGAATTAACACATTATTATGCCTAATTCTGTTGTGATGCCCCGCTGGATGCATTAAACAATGTAACAAGGTTTTCCAAAATAAATCAACTCAAGTTATGGGAAAAAAAATGCCAACATGGCACTGCCATATGTATTATTAAAGTCACAAATATTATTATTTTGATACTTTTCAGTACTTTTCATTACTTTAGTAAATAAAGGAAACCACAAAAAAATGGCATTATTGGCTTTATTTTGACAAAAAAAAATGAGAGATGTCCGATAATGGCTTTTTTGTCGATATCCGATATTCCGATATTGTCCAACTCTTAATTACCGATTCCGATATCAACCGATACCGATGTATACAGTCGTGGAATTAACCCATTATTATGCCTAATTTTGTTGTGATGCCCCGCTGGATGCATTAAACAATGTAACAAGGTTTTCCAAAATAAATCAACTCAAGTTATGGAAAAAAAAATGCCAACATGGCACTTCCATATTTATTATTGAAGTCACAAAGTGCATTATTTTGATACTTTTCGGTACTTTTCATTACTTTAGTAAATAAAGGGGACCACAAAAAATGGCATTATTGGCTTTATTTTGACAAAAAAAAATGAGAGATGTCCGATAATGGCTTTTTTGCCGATATCCGATATTCCGATATTGTCCAACTCTTAGTTACCGATTCCGATATCAACCGATACAGTTGTGGAATTAACACATTATTATGCCTAATTTTGTTGTGATGCCCCGCTGGATGCATTAAACAATGTAACAAGGTTTTCCAAAATAAATCAACTCAAGTTATGGGGAAAAAAATGCCAACATGGCACTGCCATATTTATTATTGAAGTCACAAATATTATTATTTTGATACTTTTCGGTACTTTTCATTACTTTAGTAAATAAAGGGGACCACAAAAAATGGCATTATTGGCTTTATTTTGACAAAAAAAAATGAGAGATGTCCGATAATGGCTTTTTTGCCGATATTCCGATATTCCGATATTGTCCAACTCTTAGTTACCGATTCCGATATCAACCGATACAGTTGTGGAATTAACACATTATTATGCCTAATTCTGTTGTGATGCCCCGCTGGATGCATTAAACAATGTAACAAGGTTTTCCAAAATAAATCAACTCAAGTTATGGGAAAAAAAATGCCAACATGGCACTGCCATATGTATTATTAAAGTCACAAATATTATTATTTTGATACTTTTCAGTACTTTTCATTACTTTAGTAAATAAAGGAAACCACAAAAAAATGGCATTATTGGCTTTATTTTGACAAAAAAAAATGAGAGATGTCCGATAATGGCTTTTTTGTCGATATCCGATATTCCGATATTGTCCAACTCTTAATTACCGATTCCGATATCAACCGATACCGATGTATACAGTCGTGGAATTAACCCATTATTATGCCTAATTTTGTTGTGATGCCCCGCTGGATGCATTAAACAATGTAACACGGTTTTCCAAAATAAATCAACTCAAGTTATGGAAAAAAAAATGCCAACATGGCACTGCCATATTTATTATTGAAGTCACAAAGTGCATTATTTTGATACTTTTCGGTACTTTTCATTACTTTAGTAAATAAAGGGGACCACAAAAAATGGCATTATTGGCTTTATTTTGACAAAAAAAAATGAGAGATGTCCGATAATGGCTTTTTTGCCGATATCCGATATTCCGATATTGTCCAACTCTTAGTTACCGATTCCGATATCAACCGATACAGTTGTGGAATTAACACATTATTATGCCTAATTTTGTTGTGATGCCCCGCTGGATGCATTAAACAATGTAACAAGGTTTTCCAAAATAAATTAACTCAAGTTATGGGAAAAAAAATGCCAACATGGCACTGCCATATTTATTATTGAAGTCACAAATATTATTATTTTGATACTTTTCAGTACTTTTCATTACTTTAGTAAATAAAGGAAACCACAAAAAAATGGCATTATTGGCTTTATTTTGACAAAAAAAAAAGAGAGATGTCTGATAATGGCTTTTTTGTCGATATCCGATATTCCGATATTGTCCAACTCTTAATTACCGATTCCGATATCAACCGATACCGATGTATACAGTCGTGGAATTAACCCATTATTATGCCTAATTTTGTTGCGATGCCCCGCTGGATGCATTAAACAATGTAACAAGGTTTTCCAAAATAAATCAACTCAAGTTATGGAAAAAAAAATGCCAACATGGCACTGCCATATTTATTATTGAAGTCACAATTATTATTATTTTGATACTTTTCGGTACTTTTCATTACTTTAGTAAATAAAGGGGACCACAAAAAATGGCATTATTGGCTTTATTTTGACAAAAAAAAATGAGAGATGTCCGATAATGGCTTTTTTGCCGATATCCGATATTCCGATATTGTCCAACTCTTAGTTACCAATTCCGATATCAACCGATACAGTTGTGGAATTAACACATTATTATGCCTAATTTTGTTGTGATGCCCCGCTGGATGCATTAAACAATGTATTAAGGTTTTCCAAAATAAATCAACTCAAGTTATGGGAAAAAAAATGCCAACATGGCACTGCCATATGTATTATTAAAGTCACAAATATTATTATTTTGATACTTTTCAGTACTTTTCATTACTTTAGTAAATAAAGGAAACCACAAAAAAATGGCATTATTGGCTTTATTTTGACAAAAAAAAAAGAGAGATGTCTGATAATGGCTTTTTTGTCGATATCCGATATTCCGATATTGTCCAACTCTTAATTACCGATTCCGATATCAACCGATACCGATGTATACAGTCGTGGAATTAACCCATTATTATGCCTAATTTTGTTGTGATGCCCCGCTGGATGCATTAAACAATGTAACAAGGTTTTC
The DNA here is from genome assembly GCF_033978685.3 of Nerophis lumbriciformis. Classification (NCBI taxonomy): domain Eukaryota; kingdom Metazoa; phylum Chordata; class Actinopteri; order Syngnathiformes; family Syngnathidae; genus Nerophis; species Nerophis lumbriciformis. The sequence goes on along the minus strand of NC_084571.2, from coordinate 30,415,246 downwards.
CAAAATAAATCAACTCAAGTTATGGAAAAAAAAATGCCAACATGGCACTGCCATATTTATTATTAAAGTCACAATTATTATTATTTTGATACTTTTCGGTACTTTTCATTACTTTAGTAAATAAAGGGGACCACAAAAAATGGCATTATTGGCTTTATTTTGACAAAAAAAAATGAGAGATGTCCGATAATGGCTTTTTTGCCGATATCCGATATTCCGATATTGTCCAACTCTTAGTTACCGATTCCGATATCAACCGATACAGTTGTGGAATTAACACATTATTATGCCTAATTTTGTTGTGATGCCCCGCTGGATGCATTAAACAATGTAACAAGGTTTTCCAAAATAAATCAACTCAAGTTATGGGAAAAAAAATGCCAACATGGCACTGCCATATGTATTATTAAAGTCACAAATATTATTATTTTGATACTTTTCAGTACTTTTCATTACTTTAGTAAATAAAGGAAACCACAAAAAAATGGCATTATTGGCTTTATTTTGACAAAAAAAAAAGAGAGATGTCCGATAATGGCTTTTTTGTCGATATCCGATATTCCGATATTGTCCAACTCTTAATTACCGATTCCGATATCAACCGATACCGATGTATACAGTCGTGGAATTAACCCATTATTATGCCTAATTTTGTTGTGATGCCCCGCTGGATGCATTAAACAATGTAACAAGGTTTTCCAAAATAAATCAACTCAAGTTATGGAAAAAAAAATGCCAACATGACACTGCCATATTTATTATTGAAGTCACAAAGTGCATTATTTTGATACTTTTCGGTACTTTTCATTACTTTAGTAAATAAAGGGGACCACAAAAAATGGCATTATTGGCTTTATTTTGACAAAAAAAAAATGAGAGATGTCCGATAATGGCTTTTTTGCCGATATCCGATATTCCGATATTGTCCAACTCTTAGTTACCGATTCCGATTTCAACCGATACAGTTGTGGAATTAACACATTATTATGCCTAATTTTGTTGTGATGCCCCGCTGGATGCATTAAACAATGTAACAAGGTTTTCCAAAATAAATCAACTCAAGTTATGGGAAAAAAAATGCCAACATGGCACTGCCATATTTATTATTGAAGTCACAAATATTATTATTTTGATACTTTTCAGTACTTTTCATTACTTTAGTAAATAAAGGAAACCACAAAAAAATGGCATTATTGGCTTTATTTTGACAAAAAAAAAAGAGAGATGTCCGATAATGGCTTTTTTGTCGATATCCGATATTCCGATATTGTCCAACTCTTAATTACCGATTCCGATATCAACCGATACCGATGTATACAGTCGTGGAATTAACCCATTATTATGCCTAATTTTGTTGTGATGCCCCGCTGGATGCATTAAACAATGTAACAAGGTTTTCCAAAATAAATCAACTCAAGTTATGGAAAAAAAAATGCCAACATGGCACTGCCATATTTATTATTGAAGTCACAATTATTATTATTTTGATACTTTTCGGTACTTTTCATTACTTTAGTAAATAAAGGGGACCACAAAAAATGGCATTATTGGCTTTATTTTGACAAAAAAAAATGAGAGATGTCCGATAATGGCTTTTTTGCCGATATTCCGATATTCCGATATTGTCCAACTCTTAGTTACCGATTCCGATATCAACCGATACAGTTGTGGAATTAACACATTATTATACCTAATTCTGTTGTGATGCCCCGCTGGATGCATTAAACAATGTAACAAGGTTTTCCAAAATAAATCAACTCAAGTTATGGAAAAAAATACCAACATGGCACTGCCATATTTATTACTAAAGTCACAAATATTATGTTGATACTTTTTGGTACTTTTCATTACTTTAGTGAATAAAGGGGACCACAAAAAATGGCATTATTGGCTTTATTTTGACAAAAAAAAAAAGAGAGATGTCCGATAATGGCTTTTTTGCCGATATCCGATATTCCGATATTGTCCAACTCTTAATTACCGATTCCGATATCAACCGATACAGTTGTGGAATTAACACATCATTATGCCTAATTTTGTTGTGATGCCCCGCTGGATGCATTAAACAATGTAACAAGGTTTTCCAAAATAAATCAACTCAAGTTATGGAAATAAATACCAACATGGCACTGCCATATTTATTACTAAAGTTACAAATATTATTTTGATACTTTTTGGTACTTTTCATTACTTTAGTAAATAAAGGGGACCACAAAAAATGGCATTATTGGCTTTATTTTGACAAAAAAAATGAGAGATGTCCGATAATGGCTTTTTTGCCGATATTTCGATATTGTCCAACTCTTAATTACCGATTCCGATATCAACCGCTACAGTTGTGGAATTAACACATTATTATGCCTAATTTTGTTGTGATGCCCCGCTGGATGCATTAAACAATGTAACAAGGTTTTCCAAAATAAATCAACTCAAGTTATGGAAAAAAAAATGCCAACATGGCACTGCCATATTTATTATTGAAGTCACAAAGTGCATTATTATTTTTTTTTAACATGCCTCAAAAACAGCAGCTTGGAATTTGGGACATGCTCTCCCTGAGAGAGCATGAGGAAGTTGAGGTGGGCAGGGTTGGGGGTGTATATTGTAGCGTCCCAGAAGAGTTAGTGCTGCAAGGGCTTCCGGGTATTTGTTCTGTTGTGTTTATGTTGTGTTACGGTGCGGATGTTCTCCCGAAATGTGTTTGTCATTCTTGTTTGGTGTGGGCTCACAGTGTGGCGCATATTTGTAACAGTGTTAAAGTTGTTTATACGGCCACCCTCAGTGTGACCTGTATGGCTGTTGACCAAGTATGTCTTGCATTCACTTGTGTGTGTGAAAAGCCGTAGGTACTATGTGATCGGGCCGACAAGCAAAGGCAGTGCCTTAAAGGTTTATTGGCGCTCTGTACTAGAGATGTCCGATACATGCGTTAAAATGTAATATCGGTTTTTAATTATCGGTATCGATTTTTATTATCGGTATCAGTATCCTTTTTTTTTTTTTTTTTTTTAATCAACATAAAAAACACAAGATACACTTACAATTAGTGCACCAACCCAAAAAACCTCCCTCTCCCAGGGTTATTTCTTTCTGTTATTAATATTCTGGTTCCTACATTATATATCAATATATATCAATACAGTCTGCAAGGGATACAGTCCGTAAGTGGTAGGCCACGAAAACTGACAGAGAGGGGTCAGCTGATGCTGAAGCGCATAGTGCAAAGACTTTCTGCACAGTCAGTTGCTACGGAGCTCCAAACTTCATGTGACCTTCCAATTAGCCCACGTACAGCACGCAGAGAGCTTCATGGAATGGGTTTCCATGGCCGAGCAGCTGCATCTAAGCCATGCATCACCAAGTCCAATGCAAAGCGTCGGATGCTTTTCCATCTGGCAGTCTGATGGACCAGTCTGGGGTTTGGATGTTGCCAGGAGAACGGTACATTTCAGACTGCATTGTGCCGAGTGTGACATTTTGGTGGAGGAGGAATTATGGCGTGGGGTTGTTTTTCAAGAGTTGAGCTTGGCCCCTTAGTTCCAGTGAAAGGGACTTTGAATGCTCCAGGATACCAAAACATTTTGGACAATTCCATGCTTCCCAACCTTGTGGGAACAGTTTGGAGCGGGGCCCCTTCCTCTTCCAATGTAACTGTGCACCAGTGCACAAAGCAAGGTCCATAAAGACATGGATGACAAGAGTCTGGTGTGGATGAACTTGACTGGCCTGCACAGAGTCCTGACCTGAACCCGTGTGAAACAACCGAAGCAACTTGACACCTTGAAGGGGGCCAGGCTGAGAGACAAAGGGAGTTTCTGGAGGGCGAGGACCAGTCGATGACAGTAGACCGACACTTCTTAACCCACCTGAGACCTCCAGTTTAAAAAAATAAATCAAAAAAGTTTTTATTTTTACAAGATTTATTCTTTTTGGTATTAGATAACAATTAATTCTTAAGCATGTGGATGGTAAATATATGTTTCATATTTATGTTATTAAATATTTTAACTACTACACTATATAAGTGCTTCCTAAATAGTTGGGTTGGGTCCCCTTCTAGGGGTTCGACATATACTTTATTGCCAAAAGTATTTGGCCACTGTTGCGTTTGGACCAGTTGTTCCTCCCAGGGAATTCAAGTTTCTGGCCACTCCCAAGCTCTTTTATGACACTTAAAGCCGAGTAGAAGAACCACCAGAGACAGAATAGGTATTTTGTAATTTATTTCCAAAGCTTTGGAAATATAATGAGACCAGTCCAGCATAGAACATTCAATCGCGCAGCTAAGATGGTCTGATCTAAAATATGGAAACCTTCTCTTCTATAAAGTGTCTCTCCCTCCCACCCTCGTTGTCTTGTCTCTCTTTCCAGCCCAAACACATGCCCATTGTCCTCCTCAGCTGGGCACAGGAACAGATAAGGAAAAGGAGTATCTGTCGTCCTTACATTCCAAAGTCAAGGTTAGCACACAGTACTTGCAGACAACCAAAAGACCACAATTAGAAGAAGAACACTAGCTGTTTTGTAATATGATTATGAAAATAAAGAAGTAACACTTAAATACGGATATATGTAAATATCTGCCTCCGACACCACCCATCCATATGATCGGAATCAGGTGTCCTAATCACTTGGCCTGGCCAAATGGATGACAGAGTCTGGTGTGGATGAACTTGACTGGCCTGCACAGAGTCCTGACCTGAACCCGACCCAACCTTTGGGATTAATTAGAACGGAGACTGAGAGCCAGGCCTTCTCGACCAACCTCACCAATGCGCTTTTGGAAGAATGGTGGGAAAATTCCTATAAACACACTCCGCAACCTTGTGGACAGCCTTCCCAGAAGCCGTAATAGCTGCAAAAGGTTAGGAATGGGAAGGCACTTCAAGTTCATATGTGAGTCAAGGCAGGTGGCCAAATAATTTTGGCAATATAGTGTAGAAAACATACAGTTTCTCAGGTATGTTTCTTTAAAAAAAAATTACACTAATGACTGCCGAGTTGACACATTTGCGATGCCCGGCTAACTCCCCCCAAAACTTTCCCAATGACAAAAAAACAGTTCCCGCCGGCTCCTTTCAACAATTAGTTCGGCGAATTAGCCTCCTTCCTTCCCTCCCCGCCGGCGGCGCCAGAGCGGCTCCACGCTGCGACTTTTTCCCGCTCTCATCACGAGCGCGCCACCTGAGCGTGACGCCGCGGGGGCGCCACGGGTGAGCATCCTTAGTAATCAGCACCTGCTGCCCGTGACAACGGAGGCTGGCGGCCACGTGACATGTCAGGCGGTCGGGCGGCGTGTCACGATGCGCCGCTTTTTCCACGGGGCGGGAAGAATAGCGGGGGGGTGGCGGGTTCGCACTGTGTGACTGGGTAATGATTTACAGTCACCCAGAATCTTGGGATGGGATAAGGCATGAGATGGCACCCTTACAGATGCACCCGAGTGTGAATATCCCCTGTTGGCAAACTCTTACAGCACCTCTCACTGTTGTGTGTGTGTGTGTGTGTGTGTGCGTGTGTGTGTGTGTGTGTGTGTGTGTGTGTGTGTGTGTGTGTGTGTGTGTGTGTGTGTGTGTGTGTGTGTGTGTGTGTGTGCCCACACAAAAGCATGTGTCTTACCATTTTGACAGGCGATGTGCACTAATTATAAAGGAAGTTGTTTGACACTTTCCTTGCTTTTCCTTGTACAAATGTTAAAATAAAGCCTCTGGTAACCCTGTAACACCCCTTGTTGTAAAATTACCTTTAACCATCCTAAAAAAAACAATCTGTTATATATATATATATTTTTTTTTTACCACATTTACATAGTCATTGGGTCCTGTTGTTCAGTCTCACAAGGCTATTGGATCGTACATTTGTTTATAAGTCCCGCCTTCTGGCCATGAACTCACACAACCTCTCAAGGTTTCCTTCGAACAAAATCTGTCTGTTTCATTGGACTGGATTCATCATATTCAAGTAATTAAAATGTCTTTTATATATGTTTTGGTTGTTATTACAATGTCTAGAGCAGTGGTTCTTAACCTGGGTTCGATGGAACTCTAGGGGTTCGGTGAGTCGGCCTCAGGGGTTCGGCGGAGGTCAAGACACACCCGACTCATCGTGTGAATAAAAACTTCTCCCTGTCAGGTTCCAACACTGATGACATCTACTAAACAGGCAGGAAGCAAGGAATCATGCAGAGACAGAGTTCAATTTAGCTCATGAGGAGAACGCATGGAGCTGCACACTTAGTCACAGTCTCGTGTAACCTGTATGTTACTTCAATAAAGCACTGTACAAGCACTAAATAAAACAGTGAATGATATGTCTGGGCTAGATCAGAAGAAACTAAACTCAGCTCTAGGAATGGAGAGTAATAAAGACTGAACACAGGATATATGTTTAAGTGGTATCAAATTATATTAAAGAATAATAGGAAAAATAACAAACAACATTAAACATGTAAATTCAAATGGCCATTCACATACACATCAATTCACACAACGTTCAGTTATTTACAATATCAGTATACGTGATTCAGTCCTTGTTTTATACCAACGATGGTATGAGCGCAACACAAATTCATAGTTCATTAAACGGGCCCCGCCAAGTCCACTCTGTGATGGCAGTGTCCAGAGGGGTTTTAGTGAAGGGACGGGCGAAAAGTGAATGTTCAGGAGGAACGCAATGAACTTGTTGCGTTTTGGCAAAAAGAAGGGAAAAACAGAGGGCGGCTGCTGAGAAGCCTCCTACCAGCCCGGGGTTCAGTTGGGTGGATTCAGTTCAGGTAGTTCGGTTCCAGGCATAAAGGATATTTAAATGGGGTTTTGTCACCCGGGTTACACTCGCCCTACGCTCTAAGGTCCCTCTATTTATTCAGGAGTTCCCCAGTCAACATCACTGAGGCCGCCTCTAAAAGGAGCGGTCACATATATCATGCAAAGCAGGTCCAGTACGCACAATACGTGACAGAATGTGCTGGGGGCCTTGCGATTTCGCCTTGTCTCCGCTTCGTCTGCGTGCTGTCGTCTTATCTGCGTTGAGGTCCTTGTTGTCTCTGCTTCGTCTGCGTGCTGTCGTCTTATCTTCGCTGAGATCTTTGAAGTCCTTGGCTGTTAGCGGGCCAAAACAAAGATAACATCTGCGGCTGAGGCCACCCCTTCAGACAAGAAGTTTCGTCCTTGCACAGATACAAAAGTCTAACTTGAGCACAATAGCTAATAACTATAGCAACAGACTTTAAGCATACTAAAGTTGTGTGATAATATATTTACATGATTATTCTAACACTCCCTATCGGCGTATTGGGGATACGGTAAAAGCAGAAGTCACAGTGATTTGCAGGTGTGTAATTTGTTGTGAGTTCATGCACTGTGTTTTTTTTTTCTCCTTTGAACAAGGTGATGTTCATGCACGGTTCATTTTGTGCACCAGTGAAAAAAAAACTTTTTCTTGAATTTGAAAAAAAAAAAAATTATAAAAAATCACTAAAGAAGGGTTCGGTGACCGGGCATATGAAACTGGTGGGGTTCCGTACCTCCAACAAGGTTAAGAACCACTGGTCTAGAGCATGTACGTATGGAGTTATTGTGGAACAGATGCATTACAATTTCATTTAGAGCTTGTTATATAATTGTTGCAATTATACAACACTGGGTGAATGTGGTAGTCAAATAGCTGGCTTGTTGCAGTGGGCTCAACCAGGTTGTATTCCTTAAAGTCTTTTCTCTATACATGGATAGTATACATTCCACAGACCTTTTACAGACGACAGGGACTGTTTTTAGGACTTTCATCACCAATGAAAGTCTTCATGACAAATGTTATGAAAAGAAAAAGCAGAGGGGGAAAAAGCGTTTTATAAGAGTTTTATCTTGTTTCATATTTTTTATGTTTGTAATAAATGACTTCATAAAAATATAACTAATGTGTGATTATTATTAATGGTATATACCGTTATGGGGCTAAGTACGCAATCAACCCTGCAAATGAACAGAAATTCTGCTCCCATCAAAGCCCAATGTTGCAATTAGAGATGTTCGATATATCGGCCGATAAATGCGTTAAAATATAATATCAGAAATTATCGGTATCGTTTTTTTGTTATCAGAATCGTTTTTTTTGTTCAGTATCGCTTTTTTATTTTTTTATTTTATTTTATTATTTTATTTTTATTATTAAATCAACATAAAAAACACAAGATACACTTACAATTAGTGCACCAACCCAAAAAACCTTCCTCCCCCATTCACACTCATTCACAAAAAGGGTTGTTTCTTTCTGTTATTAATATTCTGGTTCCTACATTATATAAATTCTGCTCCCATCAAAGCCCAATGTTGCAATTAGAGATGTCCGATGTATCGGCCGATAAATGCGTTAAAATGTAATATCAGAAATTATCGGTATCGTTTTTTTTAATTATCAGTATCGCTTTAAAAAAAATAAAATTATTAAATCAACATAAAAAACACAAGATACACTTACAATTAGTGCACCAACCCCCCAAAAAAACCTCCTTCCCCCAATGCTGCAATTAGAGATGTCCGATATATCGGCCGATAAATGTGTTAAAATGTAATATCAGAAATGATCGGTATCGGTTTCTATTATCAGTATCGCTTTTTTATTTTTATTTTTTTATTTTTTTATTTAACCAACATAAAAAACACAAGATACACTTACAATTAGTGCACCAACCCCCCCAAAAAAACCTCCTTCCCCCATTTACACTCATTCACACAAAAGGGTTGTTTCTTTCTGTTATTAATATTCTGGTTCCTACATTATACATCAATATAAAACAATACAGTCTGCAAGGGATACAGTCCGTAAGCACACATGATTAGTCCACTAATAGTACTAACCTTTAACAGTTAATTTTTTACTAATTTTCATTAATTACTAGTTTCTATGTACCGTAACTGTTTTTACATTGTTTTACTTTCTTTTTTATTCAAGAAAATGTTTTTAATTTATTTATCTTATTTTATTTTATGAATTTTTAAAAAAAAGTACCTTATCTTCACCATACATGGTTGTCCAAATTAGGCATAATAATGTGTTAATTCCACGACTGTATATATCGGTTGTTAAAGAGTTGGACAATATCGGAATATCGGATATCGGCAAAAAGCCATTATCGGACATCCCTAGTTGCAATATTACAACATTTCTCTAAAAACATACATAAATATATATATATATATTTTTTTTAACTCTTCAATTTCTGCATCAAATGCCTCCTACAACATCTGAAAGGTCAAATGTTTTTTTTATAGGTTTTTCTATATTTGGATCTTACAGGGTTAATGAGACATTTGAAGATATCAATAAAAGGGCTTCTTTTTTTTTTTGTTTTTTGTTTTGTTTTGTTACTTTAGTCCGACTTTGTCATGCACTGCAACCGCGCTAACTTTAGCACTCCCGAGGGCAGCACTGTCCGGCGTTTGGAGTGGGGCAAAGTCACGTTTCTCTCCTTAAAGACAGTAAAACTCCCGGGATGGCACACATGCATTCATTATAAAGAGAATGACCATCTGTACTTTGATTTTTTTTCTTTCTTGTCGCTAAAAAAACGCCGCGGCGCTTAATCACCGCTCTCTCCGAGGATGAGGGTTCAACCGGAGCGGTTGTTAATTATCACACGTAAGATTTCAAGAATACGAGGACGTCAACCGTGAAAGTATTCTAATCTTAGACGGCAGCAGATGTTGATTTTTCACGCTTTCCTAAGAGCTTTGTGCGAAATACTGCACTGCACTCAGTGACTAACAAAGCAAAGTGTGCTCCTTCCCTTGGCCAAATACAGTGGAAACAAATAAGCAAAGCACAAACCCCCAAAAAACTGTGAAATTGGCACGTTGTGTAAATGGTAAATAAAAACAGAATACAATGATTTGCAAATCCTTTTCAACTTATATTCAATTGAATAGACTGCAAAGACAAGATACTTAACGCTCAAACTGGTAAACTTTGTTATTTTTTGCAAATATTAGCTCATTTGGAATTTAAAGCCTGCAACATATTTCAAAAAAGCTGGCACGAGTGGCAAAAAAGACAGAGAAAGTTGAGGGATGCTCATCCGACACTTATTGGGAACATCCCACAGGTGAACGCGCTAATTGGGAACAGGTGGGTGCCATGATTGGGTATAAAAGCAGTCATTCACAAACAAGGACGGGGTGAGGGTCACCACTTTGTGAACAAATGCGCCAGCAAATTGTGGAACAGTTTAAGAACAACATTTCTCAACGAGCTATTGCAAGGAATTTAGGGATTTCGTCAAAAGGTTCAGAGAATCTGAAGAAATCACAGCATGTAAGCGATGATATTACGGACCTTTGATCCCTCAGGCTGTACTGCATCAACAAGCGACATCAGTGTGTAAAGGATATCACCACATGGGATCAGGAACACTTCAGAAAACCACTGTCAGTAACTACAGTTCGTCGCTACATCTGTAAGTGCGAGTTAAAACTCTACTACGCAAAGCGGAAGCCATTTATCAACAACACCCAGAAACGCCGCCGGCTTCACTGGGCCCGAGCTCAACTAAGATGGACTGATGCAACGTGTACAAGTGTTCTGTGGTCTGAAGAGTCCACATTTCAAAATTGTTTTTAGAAACTGTGGACGTTGTGTCTTCCGGAAAAAAGAGGAAAAAAAACCATCCAGATTGTTATAGGCGCAAAGTTCAAAAGCCAGCGTCTGCGTCAGCGTATTAGTGCCCAAGGCATGGGTAACTTACACATATGTGAAGGCACCGTTAATGCTGAAAGGTACATACAGGTTTTGGAGCAACATATGTTGCCATCCAAGCAAGGTTATCATGGACGCCCCTGCTTATTTCAGCAAGACAATACCAAGCCACGTGTTACAACAGCGTGGCTTTGTAGTAAAAGAGTGCGGGTACTAGACTGGCCTGCCTGTAGTCCAGACCTGTCTCCCATTGAAAATGTGTGGCGCATTACGAAGGCTTAAATACCACAACAGAGACTGTTGAACAACTTAAGCTGTACATCAAGCAAGAATGGGAAATAATTCCACCTGAGAAGCTTACAAAATGTGTCTCCTCAGTTCCCAAACGTTTACTGAGTGTCGTTAAAAGGAAAGGCCATGTAACACAGTGGTAAAAATGCCCCTGTGACAACTTTTTTGCAATGTGTTGTGTTGAACCGACCTTTTCTTTCACGATGGCTGTTTACGACCCCCGTCCCTTTAGAAACAGCTGTTGCCATGTAATCAGGGAAAGTCATGTTGCCATGCGTACACTCTTTCATCAGAGCATGGTGAGACTGTACAAAGAGTACAGTCCAGACGTCTCTCCTCAATTGAGTCAAATTTAATTCTGTCTCTGTGTAATTCCTTGCTTCTTGTCTTGTTTAATAGATGCCGTCAGTGTTTGAACCTGACACAATGTCTGCTCTCCCTGTAATGCCGACTGATGGAATGTTTATATATTCCCGTTTAGGTGAAGAATTAGTCAAAATCCTTACAAAATGTTTTTAAAAAAAGTGGGCGCAAACTAGCATCTTTTCGTGTCTTTCGCGCCTTCTACGGGTATACGTCGAATGTCAAAGTTGACCAACTTTTTGGTTTATGGCCTCAGCCTCCTACAATCCAGGTTGGAGGCGTGGTTTGTAATTTAAGAGTGGACTTTTATGAGCTCAGAGGAGATGCAGCAGCTCACCGGCTCAATATGTCAACATAGTAGTATAACCTAGTTAGCTCTCTGTGATCTGTGTTAGCGCTTATAATAATAGTATAGCTAATACTTGGTTATTATTCAGGTCACGATAGAGAGAGTCTTGTTGGTGATTTTTGGATGTTTTTTAATGGCTTTATAGGTAGAATAGAGTACTACCATTAACTGCATTGTTAGCCACCACACACTTGCTGTATTTTACCACTTAGAATGCATAAATGCAAAATCCTTATGTCTTACATAGGGATTTTGAATAATATGCACAATTCCAGAGAAAATGAAGTTTCCCTTTAAGCTTTAAGACAGTGGACAAAAACAAATGCATACGACGCTGGACGTCAGGAATACATTGTGATGTAGTTTTTTGCAGAATTTGTACAATTAAATGGCAAAAGAGCATCTGGGATTATGAGGGATGTTGATGCTTCCCATGCTCCTTATCTCCACTCTCCCCACAGCCAGAGGTTAAATTCACGCCTTCGTAATCATTTCCGGCTTTTGTCTGGGTTGTCAGATCCAAATTGATCCTTTCTTGTGCGTGTGTGCGTGCGTGTTGTCTACATGTTTGCCTCCGACCGCTTCGCATCGATTTAGACTGCTTAACTGCAGTGTGCATTTATGGCGGGGCAGCAGTCTGTTTTTTTTTTCTTTTTCGTTTTGACCCTTTGTTACTGTATGTGTCTGAGTGGGAATTAAGTGGTTAGTTCAGTTTGAGGTCTGAGAGACACACACACATGTATAAATATTTATAAATATATATATATATATATAAAAATATAAATATATATATATATATATATATATAATATATGTATATATAGATTATATATATATATATATATATATAGATATATAGATAATATATGTATATATAGATTATATATATATATATATATATATATTTATATATATATATATATATATATATATATATATATATATATATATTATTTCACAATGTAAAGCGCTTTGAGTCACTTGAGAAAAAGCGCTATATAAATGTAATTCACTTCACTATATATTTATACATATATATTTTCTTTTTTTTTTTCTTTTTTTTTTTTTATTAAATCAACATAAAAAACACAAGATACACTTACAATTAGTGCACCAACCCAAAAAACCTCCCTCCCTCATTTTCCCTTTTTGTTATTAATATTCTGGTTCCTACATTATATATCAACATGTATAAATACAGTCTGCAGGGATACAGTCCGTAAGCACTAATAGTACTAACCTTCAACATTTAATTTGACTAATTTTCATTAATTACTAGTTTCTATGTAACTGTTTTTTATATTGTATTACTTTCTTTTTTATTCAAGAAAATGTTTTTAATTTATTTATCTTATTTTACTAATTAAAAAAAAAAAGTTACTTATCTTCACCATACCTGGTTGTCCAAATTAGGCATAATAATGTGTTAATTCCACGACTGCATATATCGGTTGATATCGGTATCGGATGATATCGGTATCGGTAATTAAAGAGTTGGACAATATCGGGATATCGGATATATATATATATATATATATATATATATATATATATATATATATATATATATATATATATATATATATATATATACATATATATATATATATATATATATATATATATATATATATATATATATATATATATATATATATATATATATATATATATATATGTATATATATATTAGGGATGTCCGATAATATTGGACTGACGATATTATCGGCCGATAAATGCTTTAAAATGTAATATCGGAAATGATCGGTATCAGTTTCTGAATTATCGGTATCGGTTTCAAAAAGTAAAATTTATGACTTTTTAAAACGCCGCTGTGTACACGGATGTAGGGAGAAGTACAGAGCGCCAACAAATCGTAAAGACACTGCCTTTGCGTGCCGGCCTAGTCACACAATGTCTACGGCTTTTCACACACACAAGTGAATGCCTAGCATACTTGGTCAACAGCCATACAGGTCACACTGAGGGTGGGCCATATAAACAACTTTAACACTGTTACAAATATGCGCCACACTGGGAACCCACACCAAACAAGAATGACAAACACATTTCGGGAGGACATCCGCACCGTAACACAACATGAACACAACAGAACAAATACCCAGAACCCCTTGCAGCACTAACTCTCCCCGGACGCTACAATACACACCCCCAACCCCGCCTACCTCAACCTCCTCATGCTCTCTCAGGGAGATTATGTCCCAAATTCCAAGCTGCTGTTTTGAGGCATGTTAAAAAAAAAAAATGCACTTTGTAACTTCAATAATAAATATGGCAGTGCCACGTTGGCACTTTTTTTCCCCCATAACTTGAGTTGATTTATTTTGGAAAACCTTGTTACATTGTTTAATGCATCAAGCGGGGCATCACAACAAAATTAGGCATAATAATGTGTTAATTCCACGACTGTATATATCGGTATCGGTTGATATCGTAATCGGTAATTAAGAGTTGGACAATATCGGCAAAAAAGCCATTATCGGACATCTCTAATTGCAGAGTTTGATTTAGTTTTTTCCTCGTATCTGCTTCAAGGCTCCTTGCGTACTTTGATAGTCTGCTTGCAGCCATTTCGGCTCGGTTGACCACCACTGGTTTTTTACTTCCAGAAAGAAGTCACGTGACGGAATACAAGCAATGTGCTCGTTGACTCCATCACTCTTTTAAACTGCTCGTACAAGTCCGGATGCTTTGTTGCTCAAATGATTACCTTTAAGTTTGAGTGCAACACAATATTACCACCCTTGGCGAGGCACCTTTTTATCGTTACTTTTAAAGCTATACCTCCAGCGAGAGAGAGAGACAGCGAGAGAGAGAGAGAGAGAGAGAGAGAGAGAGAGAGAGAGAGAGAGAGCGAGAGAGAGAGAGAGAGAGAGAGAGTGACCTGTGTGCAAGGCTATTTAGTACATCCAAGGGCTCCATCTTGCAGCAGATGCAAAAAGGCAAAAGGGTGACGTGGTCAAAGCTCCAAACATCCATACAGTATGTACAGTACATATGGTGCTTAGCCATCCATTAGCCGCAGCACCTGTCTCGCCTTACCCACAATGAGCGCGTGCAAGATGGTACGTGAACCGCAAGGCTGACATTTAGAGTAAGACGAGCGCTTCCGAGTGCATGGTATTTAGCTTATTAAATACCACCCTGTCCTCTCCAGAGAGACACTCATAGCATTTACTTTATTGCTTTTTTTTAATTATAAATATCCAGTTAAAGTTAGAAAAAAATGGGTTTAGCTGGATAATCACAAACATGCACACCCACACACGATCCGTCAAAGTTCATAAAATGGAAATGTCCATAGTTGGGGTCTCTCAATACCAATATGTTGGTACCGGTATGTATTTTGATACTTTTCAATACTTTTTTAAATAAAGCGGACCACAAAAAAAATTGCATTATTGGCTTTATTTAAAAAAAAATCTTAGGGTACATTAAAGGCCTATTGAAACCCACTACTACCGACCACGCAGTCTGATAGTTTAAATACAATGAACGTGAAAGGATTATTTTTGTAACCACTGACAGTGAAATTTATATGAATGACGAACTAATCCTAATTTTAACACAAGCGTAAAAAGAAGCTAAACACTAAATAAAAAAAAACACTCACTTCAATGACCTTAAAGTGTTTTTATATATAAATAATAACAACAACATCAGCAAATAGAATATGTACAAATATGATAGTAAAAGCGATATCAAAGAAGCAGTTAGTGAAATAAATAATACAGAAATAACAATGAGCATTATTACACTCCAAATGGAGCAATACAAATACCAATAAAATAGCTATTGATAATGAATAATAACAATAATTACCTCTATTAGCAACAATGCTATTGTTTCAAATGCAATTGTAAGCTTTGCGTACTCGCAGACTCACGGATATACACTCTAGAAGCCAGTTGTGCAGGGTTAAACAAAGGTTTAATGTTTTCCAGTTTTCACTCGTATGTTGTCCAGACTTTTCAGTCTCACCAGTCCTCCTCCCCCTCCTGCACCCGGCCGCTCACTGTTAAAGACAACAGATGATTAGATTAACACGTACCACCTGCGCAATCTAATCATCTGCCAGCTGTGTCTCGCCGTCAGCACATGCCACGCCCTCGTCTGATGGCATGGCGCTCTGTTTTCAGCACCATGGACAGAGGCGGTGACCTTTACTTCTGCAAGTGCGCTGATCCCACTCCCTTTCCACAGGCACATTATGTATATGTAATGATAACTTGAAATACAAAAGAAAGCAGATAAATGGAGGGGAAGAAAGAGAAGCCAACTATATTAAGCTTGTAGATTGTTATAGTAACAATAGCTTAAGCTTTGTCAGTGTGCCATGTGTTACCCAGTTTCCCATAGGGCAACGACGTTAATATATGTTGGACGAAACGTGATTATATGCACGAGTGTATGTATGTATATGTACTTGTATATGTACAGTATGTATATATGTATGTTTGTACAGTGAATGTATATGTACATGTATGTGTATATGTATGTTTGTATAGTGAATGTATATGTAGAGTATGTGTATATATACAGTGAATGTATATGTACATGTATGTGTATATGTATGTTTGTACAGTGAATGTTTATGTACATGTATGTGTATATGTATGTTTGTATAGTGAATGTATATGTACATGTATGTGTATATGTATGTTTGTATAGTGAATGTATATGTACATGTATGTGTATATGTATGTTTGTACAGTGAATGTATATGTACATGTATGTGTATATGTATGTTTGTATAGTGAATGTTTATGTACATGTATGTGTATATGTATGTTTGTACAGTGAATGTATATGTACATGTATGTGTATATGTATGTTTGTACAGTGAATGTATATGTACATGTATGTGTATATGTATGTTTGTACAGTGAATGTATATGTACATGTATGTGTATATGTATGTTTGTACAGTGAATGTATATGTACATGTATGTGTATATGTATGTTTGTACAGTGAATGTTTATGTACATGTATGTGTATATGTATGATTGTATAGTGAATGTATATGTACATGTATGTGTATATGTATGTTTGTATAGTGAATGTATATGTACATGTATGTGTATATGTATGATTGTACAGTGAATGTATATGTACATGTATGTGTATATGTATGTTTGTATAGTGAATGTATATGTACATGTATGTGTATATGTACAATTGTACCTTAAACGCTTTAACACGCTATCTTGTTAGCTAACCATGAAACACGGTTGCACTAAAATAGAAAATGTTTTATGAGTAGCTTTTGCATTCTAACTGTAACGTAGTGGTAATTATCCAACAATTTGTTTGTCGTCGTGCAAAAAAAAGGCGAGAGACATCGGAAGAAACCTCTTCGGCGGAAACGTAATGACTGCGAGCACGCGGACGCCACTCGTTGTTTACGGCTTCGACACGCCGACAATAAAAACGAGCCGTTTGAAGGAAAGTGGAAAGCAATCAACATTTGTCAGCTGCCTGTCAACGAGCCGATGATTTATGTGCGATGGCGCCGCTTGTTTGCCCATCCTCCTACCGGCCGCCTCGTGGCGTTTTTGATTGGAGCGCCGTCGAGCTGCATGGGGTTGAAAAAAGTGGCGGTGTCACCTTGTCACTCTCGGGCTAGCCGCCAAAGGTGTGTGTGTGTGTGTGAGTGTGTGTGTGTGTGTGTGTGTGTGATGAATCATTATGATACCCCCCTTCCCCCTCGATCTGTCCCACTCTCCACCCTCATCCTAACCCCATCACTAACACTGTAATTATCTGCCTGTGGAGGATGGGAGGTCTGCAATAACGCTCAAGTTTGATCGTGTGTGTGTGTGCGTGTGTGTGTGTGTGTGTGTGTGTGTGTGTGTGTGTGTGTGTGTGTGTGTGTGTGTGTGTGTGTGTGTGTGTGTGTGTGTGTGTGTGTGTGTGTGCGTGTTGTATTTCTACCCTTCTTGAGACATCAACAAGGAAAAGTAGCTTCCATATGAGGACCGGTGAACAAGTTAGGACCGAAATCATGGTCCCAATACTGGAAAACCATTGCATGTAATAGAGAGCCAAATACTAGAGTCCGTGAACATAGCTCCAAAGTCAGGATTTTTTGTTGATTTAATGTGCATACCAAAGTAAACATTGACAAGGTGCAAAGGCAGAAATATATGATAAAACAAGATGGCAGCTAAAGAAGGACTTCCCTATTCATCCCCGGAAAAAAAAACAGAACAGCTGATTTTACGAGTCCCGGTGCTGATTTAAGACAACCCGTGTCCGATATGTGACTGTAGGATGAACAAATACACTACGGTACTAAGACTATAGTGGCCATTAACAGTTAGCTTCTACAGCTGGGTTGCCGAAAGTGCGGCACAGGGGCCATCTGTGGTCCGTGACTCGTTTGTCATCGGCCTTAAGCACATTACAAAAAACAAAAAATAGAGATCTCATTTGCACCCTTGGTGGTGAAATCAGGAAGGGAATTTTTCAAATTGACTGTGTGTCTGTTTTAAAAGTGCTCCCCCTCTGGTCAACATATGAAATAACAAGTGTGTGTAAGAAATTGAAATGCGCTCCGTTTGTCCAAAATTATTTAAAAAAATAAAAATAAATATGTGTATAAAGACATACTTAAAGTAAATAATGAAGATTAAAAACAATATACAAAAAAAATAATAACGAAAAGCAATCTTTTTCTCACAACGTGTCGACTTTTTTCTTAAAAAATTGGGAACAATTTCTCATGTTCTTTCTGTTTCTGTAATATTGGAATATTTTCTTGGAAAATTATTACTTTTTTATGTAAAATTATTATTTTTTAATGCAATATGGTGACATTTGTCATATAAAACATTGCCATTTTTTGATTAAAATGTATGACTTTTGTCATAATTTTGCCAAGTAAAATTCTGATAATTATATTATATATAACATTGCCAACATTTTTAAAGTTTTCTTATACAATTGTGACTTTTGTCGAGTAAAAGTACGACTCTCTTCATAAAATTGCCAAAATGTTAAGCTTTTCTTGTAATATTGAGACTGTTATTGAGTAAAATTCAAACTTTTATCATAATATTGTACAAATATTCAGTTTTTCTTGTAAAATTTTTACTTGCATTGAGTAAAATTACGACTTTTATTATAATACTGCCAAAATTCTAATTTTTTTCTTGTGAAATTGTGACCTTTTTCTTGTGAAACCCCAACTCGTTTTACACAACAAGCTTTTTTTATATTTGCATAGTATGTATATATTATTAATGTTGTAAATACAAATCTTTATATATCTAGAAAGGCTGGTTCTAAAGAAGTAGGCATTTTTTGGAGGTCTCAAGAATGTGTGTGTGTGTGTGTGTGTGTGTGTGTGTGTGTGTGTGTGTGTGTGTGTGTGTGTGTGTGTGTGTGTGTGTGTGTGTGTGTGTGTGTGTGTGTGTGTGTGTTTTCTTGTATTTCTACCCTTCTTGAGACATCAACAAGGCTGTCCGTGCTATTATTTTCCTGCCAAATATAGCGTACGGGCGCTGTCAATGAACCTCATACAAAGTGACTTGAAATTTCTCGCACAGCTCGACAAAACACCCACGGTTGATTTGGAGTGTTTAGCTTTAACATTTTGTACACACCTTTATACAATTTGAGCAAGATTGATTGAATAAACAAGGCTGCCATCGACAAAAAGGGGCGGGACTTAGCAGCGAATTATCCATACGTCGTTAACCATTTGTTTAAAAAGCTTTTCAATTTTGAATGGAAACGTTTATTACACGAATGCTAGCATGTCTTCCAAAGATTTTGAGCACATCCCAAAGTCCTTACCATGAATATTATTTACAGTCAAGGATCAATTATATATATTTTTCCACTAACATCATTTCCAGTCATGGAGTGATTACCGTAATTTTCGGACTATAAGACGCACTTAAAATCCTTTAATGTTTTCAAAAATCGACAGTGCGCCTTATAACCCGGTACGCCTAATGTACGGAATAATTTTGGTTGTACTTACCGACCTCGAAGCAATTTTATTTGGTACATGATGTAATAAGTGTGACCAGTAGATGGCAGTCAAACATAAGAGATCGGTGTAGACTGCAATATGACTCAAGTAAACAACACCAAAATGTTATATGTCCCATTGAAAGTTTAGAACATTACACACGGCGCTCAAAAATCTGTCAAAATATTTTAGCACGACTTTGGTAAGCTATGAAGCCGCACCGCTTGATGGATTGTTCTGTGCTTCAACATAGGAGTATTATTATGGTGTGTGTATAAGGTAAGACATATTATCTGCCGTTTTGTTTCGCGATATTATGCAAAAACAACTTTTCTTACCTTCTGGTACCTGCTGATCTGTATTTGGGATCTGCATAAGTCCTGAAAATTTGCGTGTTTCCGTCTTTGTAGTCTGTGCCGAATTCGTAGTCGATAATCTTCTTCTTTTTCGTTGATCTTCTTGTTATGGGACATTCATCCTCCGCTGTTGCCATTTCTAATATAAAGTAGTGTAAAGTTCTTACTTATATCTGTCAGTAAACTTGCCATAAAAGCGCTAAAACACACCGGTATAGTGAGTTTACATTATTCACCCAAGGAACTTTAGTTATTAGAGAGTTCCGGTCGGACGGTTTTTAGCGGGACACATTTCTGGCCTTGTTGTTGTTTCCGGATGAGGAGATGCTGCTCCGTTATTGATTGAAGTAAAGTCTGAATGTCATTAAAACAGTTAGCTCCATCGTTTGACACTTCTTCCACCCCCGTCCTTGCACGCTACACCGCTACAACAAAGATGACGGGGAGAAGACGCTGCCGAAGGTGAGCCACGTAAATAAGACCGCCCATAAAACGGCGCATCCTGAACGCGACTGTCAGAAAGCGGCTTGAAGATAATAATAGATTTTATTTGTAAAAAGCACTTTACATTGAGTAAACAACCTCAAAGTGCTACAGTGTATTAAAAAATAAAATAAATAAATAAAAAGATAATAAAAATAAATAAAAATAAAAAAACTAGAACAGCCAAATAGCTGTGCATATATCTAAAAAAACGTTGTTTTTTTTTAAAAAGAAGAGTTTTTAAGCCTTTTTTAAAAGCATCCACAGTCTGTGGTGCCCTCAGGTGGTCAGGGAGAGCGTTCCACAGACTGGCTTGTTCGTAGCTTTGTCCTCGGAGGTTGGAGGAGGTTAGACTGTCCGAAGCGCAGGTGTCGTGTGGAGGATTTGGGGGTGAGTAGTTCTTTGAGGTAGAGGGGGGCATTTTCATGGAAGCACTGGTGGGTTAGTAGGGAGACTTTGTATTCAATCCTGAGTGGAACAGGAAGCCAGTGAAGGGATTTGAAAATTGGTGTGACATGGTCATATTTCTGCACTCTCCTCAGGATCCTAGCAACACTATTCTGTATGTATAGCAGCTTCTGGATGTTCTTGCTGGGGATCCCGACAAGAAATGATGATCCGTAAAACATAATCTATGCAACATTTTGACAAAAGAACTACCAGCACATGTTATGTAGACCACAAGGAAGTATTTTACATTTAGAAAAAAAATCATAATGTGACCCCTTTAATGCGCCTTTTCATCCGGTGCGCCCTATGGTCCAGAAAATACGGTATATAGTTTTTTTCCATAAATACATTTTACACTCAAGGAGAGATTATGTAATTTTTTGCTGACCCTAAACCCCTTAAAAAACACAGCTCACTATTCCCCTCAAGGGTGCAAAATCCCGAGTTAGCCTTGGCAAAGTGATAAATAGTGTTGTTGTTAGAAAAGAATGATATAAGAAAGTTAGTCAATGCATCTCTCGAGTTGTAGGACGTGTTACATTAACACTGTTGCTCACAGCAGATACATATTTATATTTATGATATCTTGAGAAAATGTCTTATGGAAGAAGCTGTTAATTTTGCTGCTTTATGGTGCAAACTTCCAATGCAGGTTGTAAACAAACGGCGTGTCACAGATGGCAAGTTTTGAGTTTGTTTGGGTTTTTTTAAATCGATATGTAGCAGGCTACAAATGCATTTTGAAGAAAAGGATTACCAAGTAAAGTAAGTATTTTTCAACCCTAGGTATAAATCCAGTGATGGGCAGTAACAAGCTACATTAATTACATTTTCCAGTAACTTAGTAGTAGCATAGCTACTTTTTTAATGAGTAGCATTCCCGGACCATAGGGCGCATTGGATTGAAAGGTGAAGAATCACTTCCTGTCCTGGTGCTCTTGTTTTGTCAGTACTTCCTGTTTTGGTATGTGTGTTGTAAAGCACCTTTAAAGGAAAAAAAAAAAAAAAAACATACTTTTTTTGCAGGTAAAAGTATATTTAATGACAAAACAAAAGATGTGTAAATTACCCATGCCTTGGACACTAATGCTGGTTTTTGAACTATGCGCCTATAACAGTCCGGATGGTTCTTTTCCTCTTTGGTCCGGTGGACACGACATCCGCAGTTTCCAAATACAATTTGAAATGTGGACTCATCATTCCACTTTGCATCAGTCCATCTTAGATGAGCTCGGGCCCCAGCGAAGCCGGCGGCGTTTCTGGGTGTTGTTGATAAATGGCTTTCGCTTTGCATAGTAGAGTTTTAACTTGCACTTACAGATGTAGCGACCAACTGTAGTTACTGACAGTGGGTTTCTGAAGTGTTCCTGAGCCCATGTGGTGATATCCTTTACACACTGATGTCGCTTTTTGGTGCAGTACAGCCTGAGGGATCGAAGCTCACGGGCTTAGCTGCTTACGTGCAGTGATTTTTCCAGATTCTCTGAACCCTTTGATGATATTACGGACCGTAGATGGTGAAATTCCTTAATTTCTTTGCAGTAGCTCGTTGAAAAATGTTCTTAAACTGTTCAACAATTTGCTCACGCATTTGTTGACAAAGTGGTGACCCTCGCCCCATCCTTGTTTGTGAATGACTGAGCATTTCATGGAATCTACTTTTATACCCAATCATGGCACCCACCTGTTCCCAATTTGCCTGTTCACCTGTGGGATGTTCCAAATAAGTGTTTGATGAGCATTCCTCAACTTTATCAGTATTTATTGCCACCTTTCCCAACTTCTTTGTCACGTGTTGCTGGCATCAAATTCTAAAGTTAATGATTATTTGCAGTTTGAACATCAAACTGGTGGCCTAGTGGCCTAGTGGTTAGAGTGTCCGCCCTGAGATCGGTAGGTTGTGAGTTCAAACCCCGGCCGAGTCATCCCAAAGACTATAAAAATGGGACCCATTACCTCCCTGCTTGGCACTCAGTATCAAGGGTTGGAACTGGGGGTTAAATCACCAATATGATTCCCGGGTGCGGCCACTGCTGCTGCCCACTGCTCTCCTCACCTCCCAGGGGGTGATCAAGGGTGATGGGTCAAATGCAGAGAATAATTTCGCCACACCTAGTGTGTGTGTGACAATCATTGGTACTTTAACTTTAACTTTAAATATGTTGTCTTTGTAGCATATTCAACTGAATATGGGTTGAAAATGATTTGCAAATCATTGTATTCCATTTATATTTACATCTAACACAATTTCCCAACTCATATGGAAACAGGGTTTGTGTATAGCATCGTTACTATGTCGCAGCACAGGCTCGCAGCAGGTGTGGCGCTCTTCAATCTCCCAGAGACGGCCGGTCAGAGGACCTTTGAGCTCGCCGTCACCGCCGCCTTCCCCCTCGGATGCTAACTCGAGACACTCGGGGTCGAGAGGGGTCTGACCGCAGACCCAGTCAGGGAAGATCAAGGTCTGCCGCGGAAATAGATGCTCCCGTGGCGGCGGTGCTGTCACAACAGGCTGACGGCCGTCGCGCACACCGGCTCGACCAGGTGGCGGAGGTTACCCTGGGGGTCTCTGGAGGGTCTGATGTCGAGGATGCACACTCTCGGTCACCGCGACGACAACGAGGAGTGAGAGTGATGCGTTCGCTGCCTTCAAGCATCCGTTAAATAGTGCGCTGACTTATATAGATGCTGTATTTGAATACATAATAGGTGCAGGCAGTAAGATGACATTGATTACCTGACTAGTCGGCTGAGTGAAAGCAACCACGTCCCTCGACTACATAATTGAGTAGCGTGACAAACGTTTATTTATGACCAGCCTGAGAATTAACTTGTCGTCGTTTTTTATTTGACTGCAAACTGGCAATGACAGCGTCCATTAGTTTGTTAGTCACACCCGTCTAGTCACGTTGGGTTTTACACCGTTTATTGGCGGCTACTCGGCTACTAGATGAATGAATGCTTCAATGCTGAAGTTGAACTGAAATCCTGGAATTTTTTTTTTTAGAATTGTTGAAGTAGAGTACATGAGCTAAATTAAACTCTGCCTCTGCATGATTCCTTGCTTCTTGTCTGTTTAATAGATGTCATCAGTGTTTGAACCTGACAAATCCCCATTTCCAACCCTTGATGCTGAGTGCCAAGCAGGGAGGTAATGGTTCCTGTTTTTAAAGTCTTTGGTATGACTCGGGGTTTATACTCACGACCTACCGATCTCAGGGTGGACACTAACCACAAGGCCACTGAATATCTAGTGTGCCGTGAGATACAGTCGGGTGTGCCGTGGAAGATAATCTAATTTCACCTATTTGGTTAAAAATACTTTTTGTAAACCAGTAATTATAGTCTGCAAATGATGTGTTGTTGTTGAGTGTCGGTGCTGTCTAGAGCTCGGCAGAGTAACCGTGTAATACTTTTCCATATCAGTAGGTGGCAGCCGGTAGCTAATTGCTTTGAAGATGTCAGGAACATCGGGAGGCAGTGTGCAGGTAAAAATATATCTAATGCTTTAACCAAAAATAAACAAAACGTGAGTGCCCCTAAGAAAAGGCATTGAAGCTTAGGGAAGGCTATGCAGAACGAAACTAAAACTGAACAGGCAACAAAGTAAACAAAAACAGAATGCTGGACGACAGCAAAGACTTACTGCGGAGCAAAGACGGCGTCCACAATGTACATCCGAACATGACATGAAAATCAACAATGTCCCCACAAAGAAGGATAAAAACAACTGAAATATTCTTGATTGCTAAAACAAAGTACCATATTTTTCGGACTATAAGTCGCAGTTTTTTTCATAGTTTGGCCGGGCTCCAGTGCGACTTATATATGTTTTTTTCCTTTTTTATTATGCATTTTGGGCAGGTGCGACTTATACTCCGGTGCGACTTATACTCCGAAAAATACGGTCGATGCGGGAAATATTGCTCAAAGGAAGACATGAAACTGCTGCAGGAAAATACCAAAAAAAGAGAAAAAAACACCAAAATAAGAGCGCAAGACATGAACTAAAACACTACACACAGGAAAACAGCAAAAAACTCAAAATAAATCATGGCGTGATGTGAACAGGCGGAATATTTGGAAGTTGGAACAGTTTGAAGCAGATGAAAAATGTGGGAATTGTG
Source organism: Nerophis lumbriciformis (assembly GCF_033978685.3). Lineage (NCBI taxonomy): Eukaryota > Metazoa > Chordata > Actinopteri > Syngnathiformes > Syngnathidae > Nerophis > Nerophis lumbriciformis. Next base: position 30,390,138 of record NC_084571.2, on the reverse strand, counting down.
GAACTTTGATAGGATAGGACTTTATTGTCATTGCACAAGTACAACGAAACTTTGTTTTCAGCACAAACCCGTTCAAGATTAGACAAAAAAACAGTGTACAGGGTTACAGAACAGGAACGCTGATGGGTCGCCATAATGCGCCCCGTAAAAGATGGGAAAAAGGTAAAATGCTGGGGAAGAAGATGTGTAAAAAATTACAATCCAGACTGGGCTCCTAAGGGGGCCTAGTCTGGAGTGGGAAAAAACCTCCATGCCATGCACACATAAACATGTTACATATAATCACGACAACTCGCATCAGAGGGGAGGGGGTAAGGTGGGACCCTGGAGGTCGACTGCTGCTATAAAGCGCTGCCAGCCGTCCATCACCCCAAAAGGGAACCAAGCGGTGGTGAAGGCGTCGGGTGTTGTATATGCCCATTGTCTTGGGTGTGTTGATGTAGTGCCCATAGGCCTGGGGCCGTTTTGCATGCAAGCAAAAGTTCGACTCCAGGTGTGGTTAAGGAGGGAAGAAGGTCAAAAGCGTCCATCGTTGAGTCCTCGTGGGGATGTTTTCAGAACATCCTGCCGTGACAATACTGATATATTATATTATATAATATAATAAAACAAAGCTATGTCGATCTCTCGCTATAAACTAACGCTAGCGAGTAAGACCGGATATTTTGATCCGATTCCTACTGGAATGACACGGTTAGAGTGTCCGACCTGAGATCGGTAGACCGTGAGTTCAAACCCTGGCCGAGTCATACCAGAGATTTTTTTTTTTAAATAGGACCCATTACCTCCCTGCTTGGCACTCAGCATCAAGGGTTGGAATTGTGGGTTAAATCACCAAAAATTATTCCTGAGCGCAGCCACCGCTGCTGCTCACTGCTCCCCTCTCCTCCCAGGGGTTGGAACAAGGGGATGGGTCAAATGCAGATGGTAGTTTCACCACACCTAGTGTGTGTGTGACTATCAGTGGTACTTTAACTTTAACTTAATTTGACTACGCCAACTAATGGCTTGCAACTCCAATTTCGGCTTGCAATTTAAAGCGTAACATTTAGCGGGCGATACTGTATGATGATCGATAATGATACCGTACATTGCAGTCAACCGGTACAGATTTTTCATACATTTTTTTTTCCTCGTAGACATTTCCCACTTTGTGTAATTTGCTGTCTGATTCCTATGACGGGAGACAAAAACGGGAGATTCTGCGACGTCTCATTTGAAGACTAATTGGGTTACTCAACGGGCTGGAGAGGTCGAGCTGCGCGATAATGCTTTAATGTGTGCTCTTTGAGAGTCTCAATTAATACGTCATGCATGAGTGGGAATACATCTACAGTATGGATGTGTGTGTGTGTGGGTAAATGTTCCACGGCTATGGTGGCGGAACTGATTTGCATATCTCGGCTAAGAACATTTTACAGCATAATTGGTGAGAGACAATGAGTGCTCTTTGTTTTTGCTAACCGACATTGTTTCTCCTAGATGGGTACGCTTCTTTTTTTTTGGGAGGATGAAAAAAATTACATACGTTGTCACTTTTCTCAGGAGGAAGTCACGAGGAGGTAAGATTATGTAACAAATAGCTGCGAGCCGCTAAAAAAAGGTGCCGTTTAATTTGCCGCAGCAAATTTCAAGGCTGGCGATGTGAGGACATTGCAGTGTATATTGTCAATAGACTATGTTAAAGAACGTATACGTGAATGTACTTTCGAGTAGTCAGTCTGCAGTTTATATAGCAGTGTAGATCTACTATCCACTAAAAATGAGTCAAGACACGACCACTAAGTAGCTCATTGTGTCTTGCCTATAGTTAAGCATGGTGGTGGCGGAATCATGGTTTGGGGATGCACGAGTGCTGCCGGCCGTGGGTGAGCTGTGGTTCATTGGGGTCAAACAGGGATTCCAACACAAGCGAGTAGCCCGTTAATTGTGTCTTGATTACAGTCAAGCATGTAATGGTCTGGGGCTGCATGAGTGCTTCTAAAACTAAGTGAGCGACGGTTCATTGAAGGGAAACATAAATTTTAACACAGCTGAGTAACAAGATCATTTTGTCTTGCCTATAGTTAAACATGGTGGTGGCAGAATCATGGTTTGGGTATGCACGAGTGCTGCCAGCCCTGGGTGAGCTGTGGTTCATTGGGGTCAAACAGGAATTCCAACACAAGCGAGTAGCACGATAATTGTGTCTTGATTACAGTCAAGCATGGCGGTGGCGGCGGCGTTATGGTCTGGGGCTGCATGAGTGCTGCTAAAACTAAGTGAGCGACGGTTCATTGAAGAGAAACATGAATTTTAACACAGGTGAGTAGCAGGATAATTTTGTCTTGCCTATAGTTAAGCATGGTGGTGGCGGAATCATGGTTTGGGGATGCACGAATGCTGCCGGCCGTGGGTGAGCTGTGGTTCATTGGGGTCAAACAGGAATTCCAACACAAGCGAGTAGCACGATAATTGTGTCTAGACTACAGTCAAGCATGGCAGTGGCGGCGGCGTAATGGTCTGGGGCCGCATGAGTGCTGCTAAAACTAAATGAGTGACGATTCATTGAAGGGAAACATGAATTTTAACACAGCTGAGTATCAAGATCATTGTGTCTTGCCTATAGTTAAGCATGGTGGTGGCGGAATCATGGTTTGGGTATGCACGAGTGCTGCCAGGCCTGGGTGAGCTCTGGTTCATTGGGGTCAAACAGGAATTCTAACACAAGCGAGTATCAAAATAATTGTGTCTTGACTACAGTCAAGTATGGCAGTGGCGGCGGCGTTATGGTCTGGGGCCGCATGAGTGCTGCTAAAACTAAGTGAGCGACGGTTCATTGAAGGGAAACATGAATTTTAACGCAGGTGAGTAGCAAGATAATTTTGTCTTGCCTGTAGTTAAGCATGGTGGTGGTGGAATCATGGTTTGGGTATGCACGAGTGCTGCCAGACCTGGGTGAGCTGTGGTTCATTGGGGTCAAACAGGAATTCCAACACAAGCGAGTAGCACGATAATTGTGTCTTGACTACAGTCAAGCATGGCGGTGGCATCATTGTCTGGGGCTGCATGAGTGCTGCTAAAACTAAGTGAGTGACGGTTCATTGAAGGGAAACATTAATTTTAACTCAGCTTAGTATCAAGATCATTGTGTCTTGCCTATAGTTAAGCATGGTGGTGGCGGAATCATGGTTTGGGGATGCACGAGTGCTGCCGGCCCTGGGTGAGCTGTGGTTCATTGGGGTCAAACAGGAATTCCAACACAAGCGAGTTGCACGATAATTGTGTTTTGACTACAGTCAAGCATGGCGGTGGCATCATGGTCTGGGGCTGCATGAGTGCTGCTAAAACTAAGTGAGCGACGGTTCATTGAAGGGAAACATTAATTTTGACACAGCTGAGTATCAAGATTATTTTGTCTTGCCTATAGTTAAGCATGGTGGTGGCGGAATCATGGTTTGGGGATGCACGAGTGCTGCCAGGCCTGGGTGAGCTGTGGTTCATTGGGGTCAAACAGGAATTCCAACACAAGCGAGTAGCCCAATAATTGTGTCTTGACTACAGTCAAGCATGGCGGTGGCATCATGGTCTGGGGCTGCATGAGTGCTGCTAAAACTAAGTGAGTGACGGTTCATTGAAGGGAAACATGAATTTTAATACAGGTGAGTAGCAAGATAATTTTGTCTTGCCTATAGTTAAGCATGGTGGTGGCGGAATCATGGTTTGGGGATGCACGAGTGCTGCCGGCCCTGGGTGAGCTGTGGTTCATTGGGGTCAAACAGGAATTCTAACACAAGCGAGTATCAAAATAATTGTGTCTTGACTACAGTCAAGCATGGCAGTGGCGGCGGCGTTATGGTCTGGGGCTGCATGAGTGCTGCTAAAACTATGTGAGCGTCGGTTCATTGAAGGGAAACATGAATTTTAACACAGCTGAGTAGCAAGATCATTTTGTCTTGCTTATAGTTAAGCATGGTGGTGGCGGAATCATGGTTTGGGTATGCACGAGTGCTGCCGGCCGTGGGTGAGATGTGGTTCATTGGGGTCAAACAGGAATTCCAACACAAGCGAGTAGCATGATAATTGTGTCTTGACTACATATATATATATATATATATATATATATATATATATATATATATATATATATATATATATATATATATATATATATATATATATATATATATATATATATATATGTATATATATATATATATACATATATATATTTATATATATATATATATATTTATATATATATATATATATATATATATATATATATATATATATATATATATATATATATATATATATATATATATATATAAAAATGTTTGTCTGTTTTTTATATGTAAAATAAATCATTTATATTTTTAACTAAAATAAAAAAAAGTTAATTCAAATCCTGCTGAGTTTCCTTAAACTCGGACTCATTTTGTGTCCAGTTGCCAGTCGGGTGGCACGCACGCAGCGTAGTCAATTGCCGACGCTAAATTTGAATGTGCATAAAAAAACAAGCTCACAAACCATCGGCTCACGACTGGGAGTCGCTTCTCTTCGTTCACTTAAAAGAACCGTTCAAAAGACTCATTTCGGTCACGAATGTCACATCTCCAATTCTGATTGTCTTCATCTTCATACTCCACAACTGTGTGACCAACGTTATCCTTTTTTGGTGCATGAGCCCAGAAACACGGCGCTGTCATGCATCGTCCTACAATACCCACAATGCACTGCTTTTCCCCCCTTTTCAAGTCCGCTGTGTGGTCACCAAAAACGCTGACACCATCGCTCTTTGCGTCTCGCAGTTCGTTGCCTGCAGAGAACGCCCGCGTTTGGAACTCTGCGCCCCCCTGGGGAGCGGCAAGATGGCCCGAACAGGAGCTCCCTGGCTAGCACGGTGTCACAATAAATAAGTGGGGCTTTAATTGAGCGGCCGCATGAGGAGTAGGCGGTGTGTGGGTTATAGACTCCGGGCCCACACATGTCCTCCTCGCACATCTAACCCACAACCGGTCTCAGAAGTGGGGGGGGGCGTTAACTCATGAGTCAACATATAGAACAAGAGGTCACCCTTCAAGTAACCTCCACGTAGTGCTGGCCGGGGGCTACCTGTGAGCACGGCCATGATCCCTCACGGCAGCCTGCCGATTTGATTTACCTCGTCAGCCCAGGCCCCTCCGGCAGCATGGTGGTGCGGGGTTGCGGACAGTCATAACCTCATCTTATAACCCCCTTCCCTGTTAAGCCATCAGTCTTTCTGACCCTTGTAATTAGCACACAAAGCCCAGGGATGGAAGGGAGCTGGCTCAATTGGTCCCTGGGAGACTCGGGTCTCAGCCCACAGAAGATATTGCCGCATAGACACTATTTTCATGAAAGCCCGGCATAGATTTGTCTCCTGCCGGACACAGCAGATATTTCATCCGGGGGTGCGCCCGCGGCTTAGAAGCTTGTCGGTATTAGTGCGCGGGAAAGTTGCTTCCAGTCCTTGTGGGAACACTTAAAAACACTCGTTTACTTTGTGTCCTCACATGATTTGACTTGGAATTTGTGCAAAAAAATTCATCACAATATGTCATTCAGCACCGTACTAGTACTCGGAGTGTCCCAATACAACCTTTCCACTTCCTGCACGATACCGCTATTGAACCCAGTACGATATCGGCACAAAACATACATACTTTTATTAATTTGCTGTGTGGAATGTGAAGAAATGCTTGATCAAGTGAAATTGGTTAAAACAGAGAACATACTTGCCAACCTTGAGACCTCCGATTTCGGGAGGTAGGGGTTGGGAGGCGTGGTCGGGGTGGGGCAGGGGCGTGGTTGGTGGCTAAGAGGGGAGGAGTATATTTACAGTTAGAATTCACCAAGTCAAGTATTTTATATATATATACAGTATATATATACTGTCATACTTGCCAACCTTGAGACCTCCGATTTCGGGAGGTGGGGGGCGTGGTCGGGGGTGGGGGGCGTGGTTGGGGGCGTGGTTAAGAGGGGAGGAGTATATTTACAGCTAGAATTCACCAACTGGAGTATTTCATATATATATATATATATATATATATATATATATATATATATATATATATATATATGTATGAAATACTTGACTTTCAGTGAATTCTAGCTATATATATATTTATTTATTTTATACTTGAATTTCAGTGTTCATTTATTTACACATATACACACACATAACACTCATCTACTCATTGTTATACTTGAAAGTACAATGCAATACAATTCCGGGGCAATGGCACCTATCAAATACACAGTAATGAAAACACAGTTGTTCTACTTACTGTACTGTGTGTTTTGAGAGTAGAGTATGTGTGTGTGTGGCCCTTTAATAGGTGACAGCATGTGAGGTGAGTGACGTCAGTGAGTGTGTGGGCGAGAGAAGAGAGGCAGCGGTAGCGTGAGTGCGGGGAGGGACTAGTTGGTTTTGTGTTGGATTGGCTGTGTGCAAGCAATCAATAAAGCAAGATTTGCAACTAATCGCTGGACTCATCATTCACCCTAAAGTCGCCCGCTGTGGAGACCCACTGCCGGGTAAGGTGAAGGGTGTTGCCCCGAGCATACATCGGCCCTGGAGAAGTGTCTCCCCTGCGCTCTTCGACTACGGTCTCGTTCTTCTGCTTTGTCTCCTTGTGTGCGCACACTGGACTCAGGTCCGCATGGAGCTGGAGGGGGCGTGGCCTCCAGCTCCGGCTGAATTCCGGGAGATTTTCGGGAGAAAATTTCTTCTGGGAGGTTTTCGGGAGAGGCGCTGAATTTCGGGAGTCTCCCGGAAAATCCGGGAGGGTTGGCAAGTATGCATACTGTATATATATATATATATATATATATATATATATATATATATATATATAAATCTATCTATCTATCAAGAGGGACAGAGACAGCGCACAGTGCATGTGGATCACATGTTACCATGGCGAGAAAACATGGAGAGACTGCCAGTTATCTAGTCTCCACCAGTTGCAGAAAATGTGCAATTAGTACAACTGGACAGTGCTGTTTCAGTTCCATCACCAGGACCGTCAGTGAGTCAGACACAAACTAGTCTCATCATTGAACAAGATTCAAGGGCTGCTGAGTTGCCATCATCAGAACCCAGATCACCCACAACAAAAACCCCACCAGTGATCCGCAGGTACCCAGAAAGGTTTCGAGGACCACCAAAAAAATCGAATCTCTGAAGACAGTATAAAAATCTGTGTTAAAGATGTACAAATACTGTTTGTATAATAAGCATGTTATTGTTTACAAATGAGGGTTAAGAGTTCAGTACTAAAAAAAAAAAAGAATGTGGCTTAAGTACAGTTTTTTAATTGACCTGCTGCATTTTTTGGTTGGGTTGTTTATTTCTTTTGAGTACTTCTACATTTCTAAAAGGGGAGGAATGTAATAGAGTGATCTATGTTTGTCTGTTGCCATCTCCTGGTGAATGTTGGCTATAGCGTACTGGGGTTACTTTTTGGTTGGCCAACGATTTACGTGGTGTTGCGCACCTGACGTCAAGTGTGTGAGTCTGTTCTGAAGTCTACAGAAAAGAGACGTACTTCATCACCTCGCCTGGTTATTGCCTCCAACTCAATATATTACAACAACATTGCTCCATGCAGACCTGGAGGGTCCGCATGGAGCTGGAGGGGGCGTGGCCTCCAGGTCCGCTTGAATTTCGGGAGATTTTCGGGAGAAAATTTGTCCCGGGAGGTTTTCGGGAGAGGCGCTGATTTTCGGGAGTCTCCCGGAAAATCCGGGAGGGTTGGCAAGTATGAGAGAACATCGTTAGGTATGAAGGACACTAAAGCAGTGTTTTTCAACCTTTTTTTAGCTAAGGCACACTTTTTGCGTTGAAAAACATCACCAGCAGAAATCATTAAAAAATGAAACTCAGTTGACAGTAAAAAGTTGTTGTCGCAATGACTTTAAACGATAACCAAGCATGCATCAATATAGCTCTTGTCTCAAAGTAGGTGTACTGTCACCACCTGTCACATCACGCCATGACTTATTTTGAGTTTTTTGCTGTTTTCCTGTGTGTAGTGTTGTAGTTATTGTCTTGCGCTCTTAGTTTGGTGGCTTTTTCTCCTTTTCTGGTATTTTCCTGTAGCAGTTTCATGTCTTTCTTTGAGCGATATTTCCCGCATCTACTTTGTTTTAGCAATCAAGAATATTTCAGTTGTTTTTATCCTTCTTTGTGGGGACATTGTTGATTTTCATGTCATGTTCGGATGTACATTGTGGACGCCGTCTTTGCTCCGCAGTAAGTCTTTGCTGTCGTCCAGCATTCTGTTTTTCTTTAGTTTGTTGCCTGTTCAGTTTTAGTTTCGTTCTGCATAGCCTTCCCTAAGCTTCAATGCCTTTCCTTAGGGGCACTCACGTTTTGTTTATTTTTGGTTAAAGCATTAGATATCTTTTTACCTGCACACTGCCTCCCGATGTTCCTGACATCTTCAAAACAATTAGCTACCGGCTGCCACCTACTGATATGGAAAAGTATTACACGGTTACTCTGCCGAGCTCTAGACAGCACCGACACTCAACAACAACACATCATTTGCAGACTATAATTACTGGTTTGCAAAAAGTATTTTTAACCCAAATAGGTGAAATTAGATTATCTTCCACGGCACACCAGACTGTATCTCACGGCACACTAGTGTGCCACGGCACAGTGGTTGAAAAACACTGCACTAAACTATTCAGTGGCCTTGTGGTTAGCGTCCGCCCTGAGATTGGTAGGTCGTGAGTTCAAACCACGGCAGAGTCATACCAAAGACTTTAAAAACGGGACCCATTACCTCCCTGCTTGGCACTCAGCATCAAGGGTTGGAAGTGGGGGTTTGTCAGGTTCAAACACTCACGACATCTATTAAACAGACAAGAAGCAAGGAATCATGCAGAGGCAGAGTTCAATTAAGCTCATGAGGAGAACGCATGGAGCTGCACACTCAGTCACAGTCTCGCCCTACGCTCTAAGGTACAGCTCCCGCGTTCCTCCACATGTCATGCAAAGCCGCTCCAGTACGCACAATACGTGACGGAATGTGCTGGGGGCCTTGTGATTTTGCCTTGTCTCTGCCTCGTCTGCGTGCTTGTCGTCTTATTTTCATCAAGGTCCTTGAAGTCCTGGGCTGTTAGTGGGCTAAGACAAACAAAACATCTGCGGCAACGCCACTCCTCATATGCCGTGGCTGAAAACAAGTTTTGTCCTTGCACGGATAGAAAAGTACAACTTGAGCAAAATAGCCAATAACTATAGCAACGGCCTTTAAGCATAAGAGTTGTGTGATAAGTTACACATAATTATTCTAACAGGGTTAAATCACCAAAATGATTCCCGAGCGCGGCCACCGCTGATGCTCACTGCTCCCCTTACCTCCCAGGATGTGGAACAAAGGCATGGGTCAAATGCAGAGGTTAATGTCACCACACCTCGTGTGTGTGTGACTATCAGTGATACTGCAACTTAACTTTTTAACTTTACTATATACAGTGCCCTCCAAAAGTATTGGAACAGTGAGGCCAGTTCCTTTATTTTTGAAAACATTTGGGTTAGACATCAAAAGATGAATATGAGACAAGAGATCAACATTTCAGCTTTTATTCCCAGGTATTTACATCTGGATCTGATTCACAACTTAGAAGATGGCACCTTCTGTTTGAACCTACCCATTTTTCATGAGAGCAAAAGTATTGGAACACCCATCCATCCATCCATTTTCTACCGCTTGTCCCTTTTTGGAGCCTATCTCAGAACATAAAAACTTAAAATAGATTAAAGTGAATAGGTTCAAAGAACATAGAAATTGGAGCAGATCCCCTAAGGTGCATACGAGGGACGTCCAATAATGGCTTTTTGCCGATATCCGATATTCCGATATTGTCCAACTCTTTAATTACCGATACCGATATCAACCGATATCGATATATACAGTCGTGGAATTAACACATTATTATGCCTAATTTGGACAATCAGGTATGGTGAAGATAAGGTCCTTTTTTTTTGAAAAATTAATAAAATAAAATAAGATAAATACATTTAAAAAAAATTCTTGAATAAAAGTAAAACAATATAAAAACAGTTACATAGAAACTAGTAATTAATGAAAATGAGTAAAATGAACTGTTAAAGGTTAGTACTATTAGTGGACCAATCATGTGTGATTACGGACTGTATCCCCTGCAGACTGTATTGATATATATTGATATATAATGTAGGAACCAGAATATTAATAACAGAAAGAAACAACCCTTTTGTGTGAATGGGAGAGGGAGGGTTTTTTTGGGGTTGGTGCACTAATTGTAAGTGTATCTTGTGTTTTTTATGTTGATTTAATAAAAAATAAAAATAAAAATAAAAATTAAAAAAACGATACCGATAATAAAAAAAACGATACCGATAATTTCCCATATTACATTTTAAAGCAATTTTTGGACATCTCTAGTGCATACACAATAATTTAGTAATATAATAGTAAAAAAAAGATTAAAAAAAGAAGATATGTATCTATATATATGTATATATCCACACACATGCACATATTCATACATATGCATATATATATATAAATACATATACACATATAACATTATTGCACATTATAGTCCGAAAAAAATAAAAAGACATGACACCTGAGAACATGACGGACACATTGTGCAAAACAATTTTTTAGTCTTTTTATGCCCGCTTTTAGCACCCTATAGCGCATACTTGCCAACCTTGAGACCTCCAATTTCGGGAGGTGGGGGGTGGGGATGGGTGCGGGGGGGCGTGGTTGGGGGCGTGGTTAAGAGGGGAGGAGTATATTTACAGCTAGAATTCACCAAGTAGAAAATGGATGGATGGATGGATGGATGGATGGATATATATATATATATATATATATATATATATATATATATATATATATATATATATATATATATATATATATATATATATATATATAAGAAATAATTGACTTTCAGTGAATTCTAGCTATATATATATGTATATATATATATATATATATATAAAAGAAATACTTGAATTTCAGTGTTCATTTATTTACACATATACACACACACATAACACTCATCTACTCATTGTTGAGTTAAGGGTTGAATTGTCCATCCTTGTTCTATTATGTCACTATCTTTCTAACCATGCTGAACACCCTCTCTGATTATGCATTGCTGTGTGGCACGCACAAAAGTGTTTTCATCAAATGCACTAGATGGCATTATTGTCCTGTTTAAGAGTGTCACAACATTGCTGTTTACGGCAGACGGACTGCTTTACTGTAGACGTTCTTTATATTGTGGGAAAGCGGACTCAGGTCCGCCTGAATTTCGGGAGATTTTCGGGAGAAAATTTGTCCCGGGAGGTTTTCGGGAGAGGCGCTGAATTTCGGGAGTCTCCCGGAAAATCCGGGAGGGTTGGCAAGTATGCTATAGCGTCTGCCCGAGGGTAGCAGTTCTGTGCTCTATTGGGTTTAAGTCTGAAGACTGACTTGGCCAGTCTAAAACCTTCCACTTCTTGCCCCTGATCAACTCCTTTGTTGTTTTGGTCGTTATCTTGCTGCATGGTGAAGGATCTCTCAATCAGTTTGGTTGCATCTTTCTTTAAATTAGCAGACAAAATGTTTTTGTAGACTTCGGAGTTCATTTTGCTGCCCCCATCATGTGTTACATCATCAATGAAGAGGACGTCCTGGAAGAAGCCATGCAAACCCAAGCCATGACAATATGTTTCACGGCCGAGCTTGTATGTTTGGGATCATGAGCAGATCCTTTCTTTCTCCAAACAGTCGCCTTTTCACTTCATTAGTCCCAGGTGCGCTGATTAGTGATTGCCTGCTTTGCAGGCGCGTGGCCGCGATGCGGGCAGAGTTTGCAGCAGAAGACATGCGGGATTGCGCATGCGCCGCGACCCATTTATTACATATGTTTAGGTTGTCTGCTATTGTGTGCTTATCTGTTGTGTAGGTGCTCAACTATATATAGCCTACAGCCTGCCATGTTTACTTTTTGTAAATGACTTAACCAAAACACAAGAAACGTTTATTTTATACACCGTTTCATTTATTAAAATGTGTTGTAATCTCGAAAATACTCCCCAAAATGTGTATAATGTTTAATATTTTACTCCAAATATAGATTTTTTTAGTGTCACACACAAATGTTTTAAATGAAAATCCTAGCAGCATTTTTTTGCCTTCTGATCATCTTGCACTTTAGCAGTTAAAGGGGATCAAAAGGAGAGTTTCTCCAGGTCTGAGCCACGCCTGTTTTGATTTATGTGTGGCGCACTCGCCGATTGCATCTCTCGCCACTCTTCCCCTCGTGGAAAGGACAGGAAGTGTGTGTGGCAGGCAGCAGGAACTAGCTTTACTTATTCATCAGCTTTTCAACCAGATTTCTCCCCGGATGATAAATGGCATCCGAACACCCAAGCTGGGGGCCCTGGAGGTAAATAATGTAACAGGGCGGCAAACACAAAAGAAGCCCCATGATGCATTGTGTGTGTTGGCCCCAAGCCGAGCCACAGGTGTGCGCTGGAACGTCTTCCCGTGCCATCCCTGCTGCACTGCTGCTAATGTTTGAAACTGAGCAGCCGCTGCCTGGTTGTTTTTTTATGAAGAATAATTTATATATATATATATATATATATATATATATATATATATATATATATATATATATATATATATATATATATATATATATATATATATATATATATATATATATATATATATATATATATATATAGGGCTTCACGGTGGCAGAGGGGTTAGTGCATCTGCCTCACAATACGAAGGTCCTGAGTAGTCTTGGGTTCAATCCCGGGCTCGGGATCTTTCTGTGTGGAGTTTGCATGTCCTCCCCGTGACTGCGTGGGTTCCCTCCGGGTACTCCGGCTTCCTCCCACCTCCAAAGACATGCACCTGGGGATAAGTTGATTGGCAACACTAAATTGGCCCTAGTGTGTGAATGTGAGTGTGAATGTTGTCTGTCTATCTGTGTTGGCCCTGCGATGAGGTGGCGACTTGTCCAGGATGTACCCCGCCTTCCGCCCGATTGTAGCTGAGGAATAAGCGGTAGAAAATGGATGGATGGATGGATATATATATATATATACATATATATATATATATATATATATATATATATATATATATATATATATGTATTTACTCTAGAGACTCAAACATAGTCAATATATATATACGTATATGTACATGTGTATGTATATATGTATATGTTTATATAATACATGTGTATATGTATATTCATGTATGTATATATGTGTTTGTGTATATATAAATGTGTATATGTATATTAATACATGTATATATGTGTGTATATATATATATATATATGTATTGTTGCCGCTTTTTTTGTTGGATTCTTGGGGCGGAAAAGAGGACATCCCATTGGCTTGACTTTTATGTGTGCATTAAAAAAAAATAAAATACATCCGTCGTCATGTCTTTCATAATGATTGTGAACGATAGGCAAGATTCCAAAAAAAGTGCAGTTCCACTTTATTGTCTCTTTTGTGGGACCAATATTTTGTTCCTTTGGCCAGGTTATTGTCATTTTGGTTGTCATAACAGTACATGTTGTGTACATTCATCAAAACGTTACTCAGTCAAAATGTCCTGAAGGTTTGTCTAGAATCGAATATAATTTATTGTTGTCATGTCTGTGTAATCATGTTTCGTTTTAGTCATGTTTTGTTTAGTTATTGGACTCTTTAGTTTCTGGCTTTTCACTCCCTTGTCTTGTTTCCATGATTACCCATTAGTTTCACCTGTTCCACGTTTGGATTCATTGTGCACTCTTGTTTGTCACCATAGCAACCCATTAGTTTTCACCTGTCACGTCACGCACCTGTTTCACGTTTTGAGTTACGCACCTGTTTTCGTTAATCATGTCTGTAGTATTTAAGTTCAGTGTTTTCAGTTTGTCTTTCTGGTGACATCCCCACATTTATGCTCTGCACATTTCTGACTCTTTTTTCATGTCCATCGCTCACGCTGCTCCTTTTTGTCCATGCCAAGTAAGTTTTGTTTATTATTGCCACAGTTAGTGTTTTTTGTTGTTCATAGTTTCTGCCAATGTGCAAGTTCTGTGTTTATAGTCTAGTTTTGTACCTCCGCCCCTGTGCGCGCCTTTTGTTTGATCCTTTTTTTTGTAGTTATAGTGTTTAAATAAATCATGTATTTACCTTCACGCCACATCTGGTCCAATTCACTTGCACCTCGGGAGAACAAACCAAGCCATAATCCAAGTCTTGACAATTGTCATACTCATGGTTACATGGTTTACACTCCTACTCAGAGTCGTATAGATTATAGTAACTCCCTGCTTTCTGGTCTTCCTAAAAAGGTTATTAGACCTTTGCAATTACTCCAAAATTCAGTGGCACTTGACCAGAAGGCGGGCTCATATTACACCAGTTTTAAAGGTGGAATTAATTCCCATTCTTGCTTGATGTACAGCTTAAGTTGTTCAACAGTCCGGGGTCTCCGCTGTGGTATTTTAGGCTTCATAATGCGCCACACATTTTCAATGGGAGACAGGTCTGGACTACAGGCAGGCCAGTCTAGTACCCGCACTCTTTTACTATGAAGCCACGTTGATGTAACACGTGGCTTGGCATTGTCTTGCTGAAATAAGCAGGGGCGTCCATGGTAACGTTGCTTGGATGGCAACATATGTTGCTCCAAACCTGTATGTACCTTTCAGCATTAATGGCGCCTTTACAGATGTGTAAGTTACCCATGTCTTGGGCACTAATACACCCCCATACCATCACAGATGCTGGCTTTTCAACTTTGCGCCTATAACAATCCGGATGGTTCTTTTCCTCTTTGATCCGGAGGACACGACAGCCCACAGTTTCCAAAAACAATTTGAAATGTGGACTCGTCAGACCACAGAACACTTTTCCACTTTGTATCAGTCCATCTTAGATGAGCTCAGGCCCAGCAAAGCCGACGGCGTTTCTGGGTGTTGTTGATAAACAGTTTTCGCCTTGCATAGGAGAGTTTTAACTTGCACTTACAGATGTAGCGACCAACTGTAGTTACTGACAGTGGGTTTCTGAAGTGTTCCTGAGCCCATGTGGTGATATCCTGTACACACTGATGTCGCTTGTTGATGCAGTACAGCCTGAGGGATCGAAGGTCACGGGCTTAGCTGCTTACGTGCAGTGATTTCTCCAGATTTTGATGATATTACGGACCGTAGATGGTGAAATCCCTAAATTCCTTGCAATAGCTGGTTGAGAAAGGTTTTTCTTAAACTGTTCAACAATTTGCTCACGCATTTGTTGACAAAGTGGTGACCCTCGCCCCATCCTTGTTTGTGAATGACTGAGCATTTCATGGAATCTACTTTTATACCCAATCATGGCACCCACCTGTTCCCAATTTGCCTGCACACCTGTGGGATGTTCCAAATAAGGGTTTGATTAACATTCCTCAACTTTATCAGTATTTTTTGCCACCTTTCCCAACTTTTTTGTCACGTGTTGCTGGCATCAAATTCTAAAGTTAATGATTATTTGCAAAAAAAAAAAAAAAAAATGTTTATCAGTTTGAACATCAAATATGTTGTCTTTGTAGCATATTCAACTGAATATGGGTTGAAAATGATTTGCAAATCATTGTATCCCGTTTATATTTACATCTAACACAATTTCCCAACTCATATGGAAACGGGGTTTGTATAAAAATCTGTTTGGAGCTCTAATGCAGCAGGAGGAGGTGGACACTCAGCTATTAAGGGTAAGCGAGGGCCTGGGGTCCACTCAAGTTTTACACTCCTACTCAGAGTACTCCTCACACACACACACACACGCACACACACTCAGAGTCAGCCTCTTAACCTCCTGTTCCAGCTCCGTTCCGTCTGAACTCTTTTCTCAGCGCTGAGCCGAGCAGACTCAAGGAAACGCTTCATTTAAATGTACATAATTTGCTCTGGAAGGCTCACTCTCGGCCTCGCTGTTCCCCCGTGGCGCCGACACACTAACAGCTCGGCAGAGACAGACGGATGGGATGAGATTTTATTTTTTTATCCAGTGGCTCGGACACAAGGCCCCGGCTGGTAAAAAAAAGACGGGGCGGTGGAGCTGCAGGTACGGTGGACTTTGGTCCCCTGGAGACTTTTAATGCCAACACCTGTTTCCATCTCTTAGGGCCACCGCTGTTTATAGACTGGAAATAACGCACACACATCTGTGTGTGCAGTGAAGGTTTTGTTTTTCAACACTTGCACCGCACTTATAATCATAGCGTGCTGACAAATTGATAATTAAACACACCCGTGTCCAGCAGTGACTATCACAGCACAGCAAGTAGTAAATGTAAAGTGCTGCAGACACCATATTTGACAACATACCGTTTGTAAATGGCATCTATGGCGCCCCCTATGAGTGGTGGCTCGAAATGCTTTGGAAGACATGCAAGTATATATATAATACAGATATCCTCAAAGTTGTAAAGTTGTATGAACATTACACAATTATAGTATACAATATAGTTGCTAAATCCTGCCGCATTTGGTTGTGGATACAATGATTTGCAAATCCTTTTCTGTCATGTCTGTGTGATCATGTTTTGTTTTAGTCATGTTCGGTTTTGTTTTTGGACTTTTTGTGCACTTTTGTTTTGTTTTGTCACCATAGCAACCATTAGTTTTCACCTGTCACGTCACGCACCTGTTTCACGTTTTGAGTCACGCACCTGCTTTCACTAATCATGTCTATAGTATTTAAGTTCATTGTTTTCAGTTTGTCGTTCTGACGACATCCCGCATTTATGCTTCTGCACACTCTCCACACACCCTTAAGACCCTTGCTGCTCTTTTATCATGCGGGTTCCATGCCAAGTACCGGTAAGTTTTTGTTTATTAAGCCACAGTTAGTGTTTTTTGTTGTTCATAGTTTCTGCCTTTGTGCAAGTATTTGTTTTCATAGCCAAGTCGTTTCTCCGCCACTGTGCGCGCTTTTCGTTTGTACTTTTTTTTGTAGTTATAGTGTTTAAATAAATCATGTATTCACCTTCACGCCACATCTGGTCCAAATCACTTGCACCTCGGGAGAACAAACCACGCCAAAGTCCAAGTCATGACATTTTCAACCTATATTATATACCTTGATCCTGACCTCATGGTAAACTACCGACCGGTGTCCCACCTTCCCTTTATTTCGAAAATCCTCGAAAAAATTGTCGCACAGCAGCTAAATGAACACTTAGTGTCAAACAATCTCTGTGAACCTTTTCAATCCGGTTTCAGGGCAAATCACTCTACGGAGACAGCCCTCGCAAAAATGACTAATGATCTACTGCTAACGATGGATTCTGATGCGTCATCTATGTTGCTGCTTCTTGATCTTAGCGCTGCTTTCGATACCGTCGATCATAATATTTTATTAGAGCGTATCAAAAAACGTATTGGTATGTCAGACTTAGCTTTGTCGTGGTTTAACTCTTATCTTACTGACAGGATGCAATGCGTCTCCCATAATAATGTGACCTCGGACTATGTTAAGGTAGCGTGCGGAGTTCCTCAGGGTTCGGTTCTTGGCCCTGCACTTTTTAGTATTAACATGCTGCCGCTAGGCGACATCATACGCAAATACGGTGTTAGCTTTCATTGTTATGCTGATGACACCCAACTCTACATGCCCCTAAAGCTGACCAACACGCCGGATTGTAGTCAGCTGGAGGCGTGTCTTAATGAAATTAAACAATGGATGTCCGCTAACTTCTTGCAACTCAACGCCAAGAAAACGGAAATGCTGATTATCGGTCCTGCTAAACACCGACATTTATTTAATAATACCACCTTAGCATTTGACAACCAAACAATTACACAAGGCGAATCAGTAAAGAATCTGGGTATTATCTTCGACCCAACTCTCTCGTTTGAATCACACATTAAGAGTGTTACTAAAACGGCCTTCTTTCATCTCCGTAATATCGCTAAAATTCGTTCTATTTTATCCACTAGCGACGCTGAGATCATTATTCATGCGTTCGTTACGTCTCGTCTCGACTACTGTAACGTATTATTTTCGGGTCTCCCTATGTCTAGCATTAAAAGATTACAGTTGGTACAAAATGCGGCTGCTAGACTTTTGACAAGAACAAGAAAGTTTGATCATATTACGCCTATACTGGCTCACCTGCACTGGCTTCCTGTGCACTTAAGATGCGACTTTAAGGTTTTACTACTTACGTATAAAATACTACACGGTCTAGCTCCGTCCTATCTTGTCGATTGCATTGTACCATATGTCCCGGCAAGAAATCTGCGTTCAAAGAACTCCGGCTTATTAGTGATTTACAGAGCCCAAAAAAAGTCTGCGGGCTATAGAGCGTTTTCTATTGGGGCTCCAGTACTATGGAATGCCCTCCCGGTAACAGTTAGAGATGCTACCTCAGTAGAAGCATTTAAGTCCCATCTTAAAACTCATTTGTATACTCTAGCCTTTAAATAGACCCCCCTGTTAGACCAGTTGATCTGCCGTTTCTTTTCTTTTCTCCTCTGCTCCCCTATTCCTTGTGGAGGGCGGGGGCACAGGTCCGCTGGCCATGGATGAAGTGCTGGCTGTACAGAGTCGGGACCCGGGGTGGACCGCTCGCCTGTGCATCGGCTGGGAACATCTCTGCGCTGCTGACCCGTCTCCGCTCGGGATGGTGTCCTGCTGGCCCCACTATGGACTGGACTCTTACTATTATGTTGGATCCACTATGGACTGGACTCTCACAATATTATGTCAGACCCACTCGACATCCATTGCTTTCGGTCTCCCCTAGAGGGGGGGGCGGGTTACCCACATATGCGGTCCTCTCCAAGGTTTCTCATAGTCATTCACATCGACGTCCCACTGGGGTGAGTTTTTCCTTGCCCTTATGTGGGCTTTGTACCGAGGATGTCGTTGTGGCTTGTGCAGCCCTTTGAGACACTTGTGATTTAGGGCTATATAAATAAACATTGATTGATTGATTGATATTCAATTGAATAGACTGCAAAGACAAGATACTTAACGTTCGAACTGGAAAACCTTGTTATTTTTTGCAAATATTAGCTCATTTGTAATTTGATGCCTGCAGCATGTTTCAAAAAAGCTGGCACGAGTGGCAAAAAAGACTGAGAAAGTTGAGGAATGCTCATCAAACACTTATTTGGAAAATTCCCGCAGGTGAACAGGCTAATTGGGAACAGGTGGGTGCCATGATTGGGTATAAAAGCAGCTTCCTTGAAATGCTCAGTCATTCACAAACAACGACGGGGCGAGGGTCACCACTTTGTGAACAAATGTGTGTAATAAACAACATTTCTCAACCAGCTATTGCAAGGAATTTAGGGATTTCACCATCTACGGTCCGTAATATCATCAAAAGGTTCAGAGAATCTGGAGAAATCCCTGCACATTAGCGGCAAGGTATTGACATTCGATCCCTCAGGCGGTACTGCATCAAAAACTGACATCAGTGTGTAAAGGATATCACCAAATGGGCTCAGGAACACTTCGGAAACCCACTGTCAGTGACTATAGTTTGTCGCTACATCTGTAAGTGCAAGTTAAAACTCTACTACTACTCGGTAGCCTAGTGGTTAGAGTGTCCGCCCTGAGATCGGTAGGTTGTGAGTTCAAACCCCGGCCGAGTCATTCCATAGACTATAAAAATGGGACCCATTACCTCCCTGCTTGGAACTCAGCATCAAGGGTTGGATTTGGGGGTTAAATCACCAAAAATGATGCCCACTGCTCCCCTCACCTCCCATGGGGTGAACAAGGGGATGGGTCAAATGCAGAGGACAAATTTCACCACACCTAGTGTGTGTGTGTTACAACCATTGGTACTTTAACTTTAACTTACTATGCAAGGCGAAAGCCATTTATCAACAACACCCAGAAACGCCACCGGCTTCGCTGGGCCCGAGCTCATTTAAAATGGACTGATGCAAAGTGGAAAAGTGTTCTGTGGTCCAATTGTTTTTGGAAACCGTGGACGTCGTGTCATCCGGACCAAAGAGGAAAATAACCATTGGGACTATTATAGGCGCAAAGTTCAAAAGCCAGCAACTGTGATGGTATACCCCCATACACATCTGTGAAGGCACCATTAATGCTGAAAGGTACATACAGGTTTTGGAGCAACATATGTTGCCATCCAAGCAACGTTATCATGGACGCCCCTGCTTATTTCAGCAAGACAATGCCAAGCCACGTGTTACAACAGTGTGGCTTCCTAGTAAAAGAGTGCGGGTACTAGACTGGCCTGCCTGTAGTCCAGACCTGTCTATCATTGAAAATTATGAACCCTAAAATACGACAACGAAGACTGTTGAACAACTTCAGCTGTACATCGAGCAAGAAGGGAAAATAATTCCACCTGAAAAGCTTCAAAAATGTGTCTCCTCAGTTCCCAAACGTTTACTGAGTGTTGTTAAAAGGAACGGCCATGTAACACAGTGGTAAAAATGCCCCTGTGCCAACTTTTTTGCAATGTGTTACTGCCATTAAATTTTAAGTTAATGGTTATTTGCAAAAAAAAAAAAAAAAGTCTCATTTCGAACTTTACATATCTTGTCTTTGCAGTCTATTCAATTGATTATAAGTATTGTATTCTGTTTTTATTTCACTGGTTTTGGGTTTTATATTCACATTCACCCTTGCTCCTGATGGGTCGTGGTTAGGGCCTTGCATGGCAGCTCCCTCCATCAGTGTGTGAATGTGTGTGTGAATGGGTGAATGTGGAAATAGTGTCAAAGCGCTTTGAGTGCCTTGAAGGTAGAAAAGCACTATAAAAGTATAACCCATTTACCATTTAAAAGTTGCATTGTTGTACTTGATTCAACTATTGTCTCGAAATGGTTTACATGTACATTGAAAGGTACGAAATATTGTCATACTTTGGATTATAAATGTTAGAATAATTGTATCTAAGTTATCACAATACTTTGTGTTGAAATGAGTTCCCGGCGAGAAGACGAAAACATGTCTTTGAACCTACCAAGAAGAAGGCTTGTAAAACTCCACTGTGTAGGGGGGGAAGCAACATGAAGGTGTTCTGTTTCTTTCATGTATTGTAATCAACAGAAAGATATTGCCTGACCCAAGAACTACAAAGCGGAGAGGAAGCAGGGCCAGACTCCCCTCCAGGCGCCGCTTCTTTGAACTGTTTTACGACCTTTTCTGTGAACTGTTTTACGACCTTTCTTTTGAATTGTTCTGTAACCAAAGGCAACACTGTTTACGACCCACGTCCCTTAGAAACAGCTGTTGCCATGTAATCAAATAAAAGAGAAGGCGTACAATCTTTCGCCAGAGTGTGCTGAGACACCAGTGTCCAGGCGTCACTCCTCACTGAGCCAAATTTAATTCTGTCTCTGTTTGATTCTTTGCTTCTTGTCCTGTTTAATAGATGTCATCAGTGTTTGAACCTGACAATAAATATATACAAGTGTATACAATATAGCCTCCCGAGAACTGGCGTCCTCTGCTCTGGACATTTTTGTTGGTCTATTTCTTTTGTCAGCAAATAAATGTTATGCAAAATATACAGCATACAGTACAGGAGAATATGGCTTATGTGAATGCATTGCATTCTTCGGATACATTGCATTCACACAAGCTTGATGGATTGTCGGCGCTTCATGGATTGTCGGCGCAAATTAATGCGCCGACAATCCATCAAGCGGTGCGGCTTCACAGCTTACCGAAGTCGTACTAAAAACATTTTGACAGATTTTTGAGCGCCGTGTGTAATGTTATATATTCTCAATGGAACATTTAAAGTTTTGGTGTTGTTTACTTGAGTCATATTGCAGTCTACACGCATATCTTATATGTGACTGCCATCATATTGCAGTCTACACGTATCTCTTATGTGTGACAGCCATCATATTGCAGCCTACATGTATCTCTTATGTGCGACTGCCATCTACTGGTCACACTTATCATTACACCATGTACCAAATAAAATAGCTTCAAGGTCAGTAAGCGTAACCAGAATTATTCCGTACATTAGGCGCACCGGGTTACA
The DNA here is from genome assembly GCF_033978685.3 of Nerophis lumbriciformis. Lineage (NCBI taxonomy): Eukaryota > Metazoa > Chordata > Actinopteri > Syngnathiformes > Syngnathidae > Nerophis > Nerophis lumbriciformis. The sequence continues at coordinate 30,368,077 of NC_084571.2, read as the reverse complement.
AGGCGCACTGTCGAGTTTTGAGAAAATTGAAAGGATTTTAAATGCGCCTTATAGTCCGAAAAATTTACATATTTTGTTGATATTGGTAAACTATTATATCACTCACCATAACTACATTAAATGTACAATTAGCAGTTGTGATCGGTATCAGCCGATCTCTCTCATTGATGATTGGTATCAAAATCGGCAGCTTAGTTTTTACAGTGTATTTACCGTATTTTTCGGAATATAAGTCGCAGTTTTTTTCATAGTTTGGCCGGGCTCCAGTGCGACTTATATATGTTTTTTTCCTTTTTTATTATGCATTTTCGGCAGGTGCGACTTATATTCCAGTGCGACTTATACTCCGAAAAATACGGTAATCGATATTGCTACTTAAATACCCCTTTAAGAGTATGCATATTTGTTTTTTTAATTCATTTTCACATTCGTATTACTTTCCGATTTTCTAATTTAAAAAAATATATATATATTGTTAAAAAAAAGTATCTTTAAGAAGATGAACTTGTTTTTTTTTTGTACTCTTTTTTTTTTTTTTTTATTACACTGACTTGGATTCATAATAAATCTGACTTGACTGTAATTTATAATAACATTTTGACTTATTTTATCTCTGACCATAAACTCCAAGCCACTCCCACAGTGAGACTTGAAGGAGAGTGTGAGACAGCTCAGGTGGAGAGACAGATCACTTTGAGGGGCAAGACAGGAAGGGAAATTAGAGAGTGAAAAGTGACTTTGGCCTTTGTCAAAGCCCGACGCTTGACCTTTGGCGTAGTGGAAAGTGATCGTGTTGCGGAGTCGGAAAGTACGAGTGTGTGCGATACGTGCGGACAAATATTTCGGGGTTCATGCAGATAAGCAAAATTGAATGCGTATTTTGTACTAAAACACATTCATGGTAAATACTGGGGACAATGATAATGTCGTGGGGCAATTTGCCATTATGTTCTTATCAGTGACGTAGCAGGAAGAGGCTAGGAATATGTCAATATCATATGAAGCGCCCTGTCATTCATTAATTGACATTTTACATGCGCTTATTCATGCAAAACGGGGCCCCGCACTGTGTGAAGAGGGCAGGCCCTGGCCCTGACACGTATCAGCAGGAGAGATGGCACAGTTTGGAGTGTGTGTTCTCTTCTGAAGGAACAATAACAAGGCATCGGACTCCTCTCATGACACCTAAATGGGTTAGCAAGCAGTGTGGCCAGCGACCAAAATAATACACAAAAAAACAAAAAAACATTGCATTAAAAGTAACTAATTAAATAAGCAATTGAAAAATAAAATTAAGTAGATGAAGCAATTTCGGAAGGAATTGCGTGTGAATGCTCCAATACTGAAGTTGAACTTCAAAATGATTAATTGTTAAAGGAAAGCACACAATTCCTGAACAGGCTGAATTTTTTTTGAAGTTGGAACAGTTGGAATCGGATGAAAAATGTGGGAATTGTGGAACTTTGAAGAATGTCCCATTGATTTCAATAGGAATTTCCCCCCAAAAATTGGAATTTCGGGAAATGCAGGATTTTTTTGGAAAATGGTAGAACAACTCGAATGTTCTGAATGAGTTGAAATGGTTGGTGTTGGAATTTTTCAAATCGGTCGAGAAATGTTGAAGTAGTAACATGTTGAATTGAGAAATGGTATTACGGAATTCCTGGAATTTCGGGAAAACCGGGAATGTTTCCAGTTTTAAAAAAAATAAGTTTTTTTTTCATGATTAAGAGGACATTTTTAACGGTTGCAATGCGTTGAAAATGTGGAAGAAGTAGGTCACAGAGGCAAAAACTCGAACATGGGAGGAGTTCGGGGAAGCCATGGAAAGCGACTTCCGGACAGCTTCGAAGCAATTCTGGACCACCATCCGCCGCCTCAGGAAGGGGAAGCAGTGCACTATCAACACCGTGTATGGCGAGGATGGTGTTCTGCTGACCTCGACTGCGGATGTTGTGGATCGGTGGAGGGAATTCTTCGAAGACCTCCTCAATCCCACCAACACGTCTTCCTATGAGGAAGCAGTGCCTGGGGAATCTGTGGTGGGCTCTCCTATTTCTGGGGCTGAGGTTGCTGAGGTAGTTAAAAAGCTCCTCGGTGGCAAGGCCCCAGGGGTGGATGAGATCCGCCCGGAGTTCCTTAAGGCTCTGGATGCTGTGGGGCTGTCTTGGTTGACAAGACTCTGCAGCATCGCGTGGACATCGGGGGCGGTACCTCTGGATTGGCAGACCGGGGTGGTGGTTCCTCTCTTTAAGAAGGGGAACCGGAGGGTGTGTTCTAACTATCGTGGGATCACACTCCTCAGCCTTCCCGGTAAGGTCTATTCGGGTGTACTGGAGAGGAGGCTACGCCGGATAGTCGAACCTCGGATTCAGGAGGAACAGTGTGGTTTTCGTCCTGGTCATGGAACTGTGGACCAGCTCTATACTCTTGGCAGGGTCCTTGAGGGTGCATGGGAGTTTGCCCAACCAGTCTACATGTGTTTTGTGGACTTGGAGAAGGCATTCGACCGTGTCCCTCGGGAAGTCCTGTGGGGAGTGCTCAGGGAGTATGGGGTATCGGACTGTCTGATTGTGGCAGTCCGCTCCCTGTATGATCAGTGCCAGAGCTTGGTCCGCATTGCCGACAGTAAGTCGGACACGTTTCCAGTGAGGGTTGGACTCCGCCAAGGCTGCCCTTTGTCACCGATTCTGTTCAAATTTTTATGGACAGAATTTCTATGCGCAGTCAAGGCGTTGAGGGGATCTGGTTTGGTGGCTGCAGGATTAGGTCTCTGCTTTTTGCAGATGATGTGGTCCTGATGGCTTCATCTGGCCAGGATCTTCAGCTCTCACTGGATCGGTTCGCAGCCGAGTGTGAAGCGACTGGGATGAGAATCAGCACCTCCAAGTCCGAGTCCATGGTTCTCGCCCGGGAAAGGGTGGAGTGCCATCTCCGGGTTGGGGAGGAGATCTTGCCCCAAGTGGAGGAGTTCAAGTACCTCGGAGTCTTGTTCACGAGTGAGGGAAGAGTGGATCGTGAGATCGACAGGCGGATCGGTGCGGCGTCTTCAGTAATGCGGACACTGTATCGATCCGTTCTGGTGAAGAAGGAGCTGAGCCGGAAGACAAAGCTTTCAATTTACCGGTCGATCTACGTTCCCATCCTCACCTATGGTCATGAGCTTTGGGTTATGACCGAAAGGACAAGATCACGGGTACAAGCGGCCGAAATGAGTTTCCTCCGCCGGGTGGCGGGGCTCTCCCTTAGAGATAGGGTGAGAAGCTCTGCCATCCGGGGGGAGCTCAAAGTAAAGCCGCTGCTCCTCCACATGGAGAGGAGCCAGATGAGGTGGTTCAGGCATCTGGTCAGGATGCCACCCGAACGCCTCCCTAGGGAGGTGTTAAGGGCACGTCCGACCGGTAGTAGGCCGCGGGGAAGACCCAGGACACGTTGGGAAGACTATGTCTCCCTGCTGGCCTGGGAACGCCTCGGGGTCCCACAGGAAGAGCTGGACGAAGTGGCTGGGGAGAGGGAAGTCTGGGCTTCCTTGCATAGGCTGCTGCCCCCGCGACCCGACCTCGGATAAGCGGAAGAAGATGGATGGATGGATGGCATTTTGAATGGGGAAAAATGGCCCTGAAAACTGGGAATTCTTGGAAATCTGGGATTTTTATTTTAATTGTTGAAGGAGAGCACACAATTTTGAATAGGCTGAATATTTTGGAGTTTGAACGGTTTGAATCTGATAAAAAAAAAATTGGGGAGTTGCGGAACTTTGAAAAATGTCCCATTCATTATAATGGGAATTTCGGGTAAAGCGGGAATTTTTTGTAAAATGTTAAAAGACTGGTAAAGAATGGTAAACAACTTGAATGGTCTGAATGAGTTGTAATTAGAGATGTAAATAAATGCGTTAAAATGTAATATCGGAAATTATCGGTATCGGTTTTTTATTATCGGTATCGTTTTTTTGTTGTTGTTGTTGTTGTTGTTTTTTTTTATTATTAAATCAACATAAAAAACACAAGATACACTTACAATTAGTGCACCAACCCAAAAAACCTCCCTCCCCCATTTACACTCATTCACACAAAAGGGTTGTTTCTTTCTGTTATTAATATTCTGGTTCCTACATTATATATCAATATATATCAATACAGTCTGCAAGGGATACAGTCCATAAGCACACATGATTGGTCCACTAATAGTACTAACCTTTAACAGTTAATTTTACTCATTTTCATTAATTGCTAGTTTCTATGTAACTGTTTTTATATTGTTTTACTTTCTTTTTTATTCAAGAAATAGTTTTTTTTTTATTTATCTTATTTTATTTTATTAATTTTTTTTATAGGCACCTTATCTTCACCATACCTCGTTGTCCAAATTAGGCATAATAATGTGTTAATTCTACGACTGTATATATCGGTTGATATCGGTATCGGTTTATATCGGTATCGGTAATTAAAGAATTGGACAATATCGCAATATCGGATATCGGCAAAAAGCTATTATCGGACATCCCTAGTTGTAATGGTTGGTGTTGGAATTTTTCAAATCGGTCGAGAAATGTTGAAGTAGTAACATTTTTAATTGAGAAACGGTATTAAGGAATTCCAGGAATTTCGGGAAAACCGGGAATTTTCCTAGTTCAAAAAACAACTTTGTTTTTTTATCCTGATTAAGAGGAATGGTTGGACGGTGGAACGGTTAAAGTGGGTTGAAAAATGTGGAAGTAGTAGTCGCCAGAAAAAAGGGAATTCCGGTAATTCCTGGAATTTTTTGGAACTTGAAACTGATAGTTTGAATTTCCAGAATGTTGGAATGTGTTGAAGGTGGAATGATTTGAATGGGTTGAAAAATGTAGAAGTAGCAGTCACCAGAAAAAAGGGAATTCCAGTAATTCCTGGAATTTTTTGGAACTTGAAACTGCTAGTTTGAATATCCAGAATGGTGGAATGTGTTGAAGGTGGAATTATTTGAATGGGTTGAAAAATGTAGAAGTAGTAGTCACCAGAAAAAAGGGAATTCCAGTAATTCCTGGAATTTTTTGGAACTTGAAACTGCTAGTTTGAATTTCCAGAATGTTGCAATGTGTTGAAGGTGGAATGATTTGAATGGGTTGAAAAATGTAGAAGTAGTAGTCGCCAGAAAAAAGGGAATTCCAGTAATTCCTGGAATTTTTTGGAACTTGAAACTGATAGTTTGAATTTCCAGAATGGTGGAATGTGTTGAAGGTGGAATGATTTGAATGGGTTGAAAAATGTAGAAGTAGTAGTCGCCAGAAAAAAGGGAATTCCAGTAATTCCTGGAATTTTTTGGAACTTGAAATTGCTAGTTTGAATTTCCAGAATGGTGGAATGTGTTGAAGGTGGAATGACTTGAATGGGTTGAAAAATGTGAAAAAATGGTGGAAGTTTGAAAATTGGCCCATTCCTGGGAATGGAAAAGAGAGGAAAAGGGAGGAGTTTTTTGCAATGCAGTCTGCTGAAAATGATGGAAAGCAACTGACGCTGTGGTTAAAATTGGTAATTGCCACAAAAGACATTTTAAGATATTCAAAACTCTGTCATCTCCACTGCTGCTACTAAGTGGATGAGGCACCCCCATTGTGTCACGTTTTATGTGTCAGGTAAACAGCAACGAATGGGGCCATATGAGTTCCCTTCCTACTGGACATTAAAGCTTGGTTGTTTGATATTTTGTGACTTTTAGTTTAGCTTTCAGGCCCAATTAGCTTCAGAAAATGGTTTTGGCCTTTTTGGGCCGTGGCGGCGCTCGGGTTTAGGCCAAACTTTGCCCGGCCGTCATGGCAACACGCGACACCGTGACATTTCCAGCCGGGCGCTTTCATCACCCCGGACCCTCACCACTGCGCTCGTCTCTGACATTTCGGAGAGGGGGTGCGGAGTTGGCCTCTCCTGGCACCACCTGGTTGTGAGTTTTTGTTTCTAACGAGCACCCACGTGGAATTGATGGCAACTTTCAATCTTTAAAATAATTTTTTTTAAATCAATCTTGTTGAGTTTGGTCTGTTTTACATAAAATAAAAGTTAAAAATCCTATGGTCTATAATTAACAAAGTCTAACAAATATTTAATTGTGCCTAATAATAAACTAATGATGCAATAATCTTAGCTTTAACACACTGTATATGAGCGAATGAAGGCCATACTTATTCAACAGCCATACATGTCCCACTAAGGGTGGCAGTATGAACAATGCCAACACTGTCATAAACATGTGCCACTAAACAACAACGACAAACACATTATGGAAGATTATTTGCACCGCAACATAAACACTACAGAACAAATTCCCAGAAATACCTTCAGCACCATATCTTCCGGGACTCTACAATATAAACAAACACCTAACATCCACTGTAATGATACCACGTACAATACCGTATCTAGTCGATACTACTATGATTACATCGATATTTTTTAACATCACTAAATCTCCTTTTGTTTATTTAAAATGTATATTATGTTAATAAACTCAGGAAATATGTCTCAGGACACATGAGGACTTTGAATATGACCAATGTTTGATCCTGTAACTACTTGGTATCGGATCGATACCCAAATTTGTGGTATCATCCAAAACTAATGTAAAGTATCCAAACAACAGAAGAATAAGTGATTATTACATTTGAACAGAAGTGTAGATAGAACATGTTGAAAGAGAAAATAAGCAGATATTAACAGTAAATGAACAAGTAGATTAATAATTCATTTTTTACCACTTGTCCTTAATAATGTTGACAAAATAATATAATGGATAATGACACAATATGTTACTGCATATGTCAGCAGACTAAATTAGGAGCCTTTGTGTGTTTACTTACTACTAAAAGACAAGTTGTCTAGTATGTTCACTATTTTATTTAAGGACAAACTTGCAATAAGAAACACATGTTTGATGTATCCCGTTGCGTCTGACCAGCCTTCCCTCCCAAAGAAATTAAAGTCACTGGTAAATCCCAAGTTCTTTCAGATGACACATATGCAGAGTAAGAAGGACCATCAAGACAGAATAGGAATATTATCAAGTTTTACTAAAGCTTTAGGAGACCAGTCCACACCAATGGGGACGGCGTGGCGAAGTTGGTAGAGTGGCCGTGCCAGCAATTGGAGGGTTGCTGGTTACTGGGGTTCAATCCCCACCTTCTACCATCCTAGTCACGTCCGTTGTGTCCTTGGGCAAGACACTTCACCCCTTGCTCCTGATGGCTGCTGGTTAGCGCCTTGCATGGCAGCTCCCGCCATCAGTGTGTGAATGTGTGTGTGAATGGGTAAATGTGGAAATAGTGTCAAAGCGCTTTGAGTACCTTGACGGGAGAAAAGCGCTATACAAGTATAACCCATTCATTAATTTAATGCGGTCATACCGCCATCTCGAATTGGTCTAACATTCAAACAGGAAGAGACAACTTTTTGAATACGAAAACAGCCCCCACCCTGTCCAGAAAGGAATACAGCCTCATTGTTCTAATACAGATAAGATAAAAACATTACTTCGACCTTCAAGGTAAAGCACACAGTTTACTTGCGGACATAAGATACAAACACAGAAAGAGTACTAATGGACAAACACTAGATACTCTAAACATGACTATGAATAAAGAAAGAACTCTTAAACATATATGCATTCTCCACAACCCTAAGATGTTTTGTCAAAATAAAGCCAATAATGAAATTTTTTTGTGGTACCCTTTATTTAGAAAAGTACCGAAAAGTACCGAAATTCTTTTGGTACCGGTACCAAAACTGCACTAATACACACACACACACACACACACACACGCCGAGCAGCCACTGGCAGAGATGTAGATCGGCGCCTATGCATGTGCTGATGTGGCGCGACTGTGCAAATGAATAAATCATAACATTATATATGTCACATTGAGTGCATGTGTAAAAATTCATGTTTTTTTTTTCTTTGTTTTCTTTTTTCGGGCCACGCCTGCAACCGAGTAATTGAAAGCTCGTAGCTCCCGGCCTCATTTGGCAGATGGCGCAGTGAACGTCTCCATGGAAGCACTTCCTTGCTCCGGCGTGTTTAACGACTCCTCAAAGCGTCCTCCACCTAA